>NC_139846.1:9887638-9950138 GCF_963691815.1 Echiichthys vipera
GCTTTGATTGGCTGTTTGATTTTTACAGCGTTTGGATCGACCACATGCTTCTCATATCCGACTCAGAGGGTCTTGACCCTAAGCTGTTAGTGTCTGAGACGCTCCTGAAACTTAATCCTCTGGAGGGAAGTGTAAAACCCTATTCGGACGGGACTGGTTTGATGTGGGGACATGGGGTAAAATAGTCTTACCTCATGGACGTCTGTAATATAAATGGTCGATTCGCACTGGATTAAATCTTAGAAATCCCTGATTCGACCAGAGGTGGGAGGGGTTACTCGATCTACGCGCTGCCGTCCTTCTCCCTGTGGCCATGTGTACACACGTAGCTTCCTGATGTCACACAATTAAGTAAAGACATAACTAAAAGACAGATTATCTAAAAAAAAAGTGCTTCTTCAGCCTCCATGGTAAAAAAATGTAGAAACTACGTATTGGCATTATTTGACGGAATATCAACATATGTTTTACAGAGGGTCGTAATCAGGTGAATTAGTTTTACCCGTGGTATTCTTTCAGGAGCGTTTTACAGAAGGTGAAAATGGCCGTAATTTTGACTGACGTTCTCTGGAATAATTACCGACGTGCTGCATTCAGACTGGACTAAAACCTCCTGTGAAAATGACCTCACCCCACGTCCCCACATTAAACTAGTCCTGTCCGAATAGGGCTTTAGTCAATAGATTAAACTTATATCTACATATGATGGTGGAGAGGGCTCAAGGATTTACAAAGTAGCAAAAACACAACGGTTTCGCGTATCAGATCATCATTACAATCACTTTTTCAAACCAGAACTTTCTGATTTCCGCCATCTTGGTTTTCTGTGATATTATATCGTCTGTGGTTTGCTGGTTGGATAAAACAAGCCCTCTGAATACATCAAGTTCAGCTTTTAAGAAGGACAGTATATTTATTATTTTCTTCATTTCATAGCCAAACCATTTATCGATCAACTGAGACGATAAAATAATAGCTGCAGCCCAAGTAACTAAGGATGCAACTGTGTTTTCTCTTCCGAAATACTCTGAGGCCTCAATTTCAGGCATCATCATTGTCCCATACGGAGTATTGATCCGACCCTGCAGGCTCTTTTCCCCAGATTTAAAAGCTCACTGTGTGGAACATTTTTATGTTAGGCAACATGAGGCTGGGGATCCCTGCAACAAAAGCTGAGTTACTGTGACTGAATGAATTAACTGAAACTAGATTTAACTAGTGGTGACGAAACTCCAGCATGTTGGATCTGTGTTTACCTACAAATGCTTTTCACTCGTCAACGTTTCACAAATCTCTCCTGGAGTACCCCCTTTCCTGCATGTTTTTCCTCTTTGCTCCAACACAGCTGATTTCAATGATCAACTTGTTGTTCAGGAGCTCATAACGAGTTCACGATCATGTGAATCAGCTGTGTTGGAGCAGGGAGAGATCTGGAACACTGACAAAGTAAGAAAAAAAGCTAGATAAATTCAAAAACACACCAACAGTCTGAAATACAAAGATTCACAATGATATCCAAAGAGAAAAGATACACATCTACATTTGAACACCTTAAACAGCAACCGTATGTAATTTTTGCTGGATAAATTACTTAATTATTTTGAATTAAGTTAATCAACCTATTCTTGTAACTCCTTCCCCAAAATGTCCAGATTGCCCTTTAAAGGGGACCCATTATGCTCATTTTCAGTTTCATACTTATTTCATACTTGTATTTTGTTTTTGTTTTTTACATAGTGATAGCCAGTGTTCATTTTCCACTGTATGTAGCAGCAGTAAATATAACACTACATCAAGATCCTGTGGGATGGTGGCATTAGATCCGTCAGCGTATCATGCTCCTGCGGAGTGAGGACAAAATAGGAAAAGAGGAAGTATACCTGACAATACCGGAGTAATGAGCCGTTGGTTTTTAGAGTAACTCTGTGAAGGAGGACGAGTCACAGAGGTCACCTGTAGGTCAGGTGGCTGTGCTCAGGAACCTGTTCACTGATTAAGATGAAGGATGCTGAGCGCATAAGGTGCAAACGAGCCGGGGGCCCCAGGGGGCCCATCTGTTGTGGGCAAATAAACGGAGGCTACAGTGAATGGGAAAACAGCCCTGCTCTTCCCCTGCGAGGCCCCGCAGACAGCTCCATTAATCAGGAGCAGGATGAGCCTGCTGGGTTCGCAGTGACAAGTCAGCAGTGGCACAAACTCTCCTCCTCTTCCTCACACTGTATCTCCATTAGAGGCTCAAGGTGTCAGCTGGCTGCAGCTTCTGTTCCTCTGTTGTCACTCTCGATGTTTTCACAACTGTCCTCCAAGAATAACTTTTAAAAAGTGACACGGGAGGAGCAGGGGAATCATTTACAGGCTGCCATTGATCCCACCAATAAATAAACGTTTGTTTTAGTGGCTGGTTTTATTACAGAGTGACAAAACGACTTCAGCTTGACCTGACTTTCTTAATTTCTGTTATTTGGCAGTGACTTAATGAGTTATACTGTACTGGAAGGGTCTCACCACAATCATTACATCATTTCAAATGTTCCCAAAGTGGAGGTACAGATCCCCACAAGACACTGCAAGGTAAATCTGAGGGGTCACAAGATCATTTAGAGGAACCATCTAAAGAACACATTGCTTCCACACAACGTTATGTTTATGGACAATTTAGTTCCATTTTTAAGGGGTCACAAGCCAAAACAGTTGGTAAATCCAGCCTTAAAGCATAAGAGGGGGTAGAAAGATAATGTAACTTGGATGGTACTTTAGGGCTTATTGTTTCAAATCTGTGAAAAATGCCAGAGTAATGTCTCACAGCCTGAGGTAACATCTTCAAATGTCTTATTTTGTCCAAATAACAGTTCAAAACGTAAAGATATATAGTTAGCTATCAAATGTGACAAAGAATGGCAGCAAATCCTCATGTTTGAGATGCTGGAACCGGCATTTTTGTTTGCAAAATTGCAGAAATTATGCAAGTGATTATTTTCCCAAAGATTGACTAACTGGTTTAATGTAATAATTCTTCCAGCCCTACAGATACAAACACAGCATAAGGTCAGTTATATGGCCCTTCAGATATATGGATATATCCAATAATACACTTGACTGGAAGATATAAGGATTTTCCCCATGATAACTTTCCAGAGTGGTACAGTCCTGTCTTGTGGAGTGTGGCATCTCTGGCGTTCCTATTTCATTTTTGTAATTCAGTGGTCTATCCTTGGTCTGATTGTGGCCTTAGCCCCAATTGGCAGACACGTCTCCTGCATCTCTGGCAGTAAGAGAAGACGTGTCCCCTCAGAAAGAAATAGGAGGGGAGGAGGGAGGAAAGGGAGGGGAGTTTGGGGTGAGAGGGTGCGGGCAGAGACAGTGGAAAGGAAGATGGAGGAGCACTTTAATAGTATGATTCAGCAGAGGTATCAATTCCCACAGATGGCAAGCTGGCTCCTATTGACTTACATAGGAGGGGAGTAAAGAGGCAATCAAAACCACCCCGGGGACAGACAGTCAGCACATCAAAAGGGAGCAGGATCAGTGTGTTCAAGGCTCAGCATCAGATCCAAGTGGGAAGGAACGAACGCTGAGCTCTGTGAAGTGTGAAGTGAATTTTCCTTAAGATGCTTCGAAATCAATTCATTCTAAGCGATGCACCAAACCTTCAAATCTCACAGTGAACACAAACCTCTACGTGTGTCATTCCTGTCGTGAGGCGATGGCTGGTGCATTGTGGGTAAAGGACGGAGCAACAATTGCTCTGATTCGTGATACAAAGCAATCACAATAAGGTGATCGTGGTAAATTTGACTTGACTGCAGTTTACTACGGTTATTCCTCTAACCGTAACATTGGTTTGCCACATAAGTAACAGTTAAATTCAAATAGAATCTATTTTATTTCACAGAAAATCCATTTTTTCAGTAGGAGTGTTAATTGAACTTACATTAACATCACTGTGCATGTATTTATCAAGAACAGCAACAATAAATAATGCAAATTTAATAATTGAATAGGCTCTGAATGATCGCTGCTCTTAATTGACATTTTTAATAAGGGGGACCTAATGATTTACGATTTAGTTCAATAATAAAATGTGTCCCATCTGTGATGCCATAAAAACCAGTAGTATTCAAGCATGTTTTAGTGCCGTTTAAAGAGTTTTAAGCATGTTTTGATGATGATTATCTGGATAGTTTTATGAATTGTAATTATTTTGGCCAAAATAATCAGGACATGAAATCTTCATCACCCCACGCCAATTGTGGGTAATCTTGCAGACACGCTGACTTCTTTACTGCCGGCCTCCATTTCTCCAGCCAGACAACTGGAGAGTGACAACCCCATATCTGTCTGAACAAGGGCCGAGCTGTATTTAGCGAAGACCAGGTGTCGGAGGATGTCCTGTGACACCTAAACACACTGAGCGACCGTGTCTGCGTGCTTTCGCACTTTCTCTCCAGCCCGCTTTGAATAACACAACAAGAGGGGAAGACAGAGGAAAGGTGAGAAATTCTTTTCCACCTGAAGATACAGACAACCAAAGGCTCTCACCTCTACACTCTAAACGGCTCCTCGTTTGGCGAATAGGACCATGACGGAGCAGTCTGGCTGCAGGAGGGAAACTACATTAACCTTTTGCGGGGACTTTTAATCAGTCTGATGAATTCTGCCACACAGGAGAGCAGCCTGACCTCCAACCCCCGATGAGTGATAGAGAGAGTTGGCACTGACAAGACACTATTAATATTTCATTAACAGTGCTTTAATGATCATTAAACTGCACTTTGAACTCCGCAGGTAACACATGAGCCTATTGTAGTGTCTACAGCATGACTGATATGGGACTTCTGAGACAGATACCGATTTTAGAGGAGAAAAATTCAACCATTACAGATACGGCGGTTGACTATGCAAAGATATTCAGGAGGCTGCTTTCTTAAACAAATAACATATCACGCTCAGTATCAGTCAATTGCTGACCATTTAAATAAATAAAATACAAATACAATAGCTATATGCCACTAAAAAAAAAGCCATCAATGTTACATATTCCATGAAAAGGGTTTATGCGGTCCATAATTTTGGTGATGTCAGATTACTCAGAGAGCTGGCATGCATCCGCATCATCGCAATGGTATGTGGGCTCTACCTTTCACTGCCGCGGGCAAACAAAAGGTGTACATGTCTTGCGCTCCTCCTCTGCTCTGTCAGCTTAACAATGATTATTAAAATGCGTGGGCATGTTTCCTTTCAAACTCAAAAGTCCCTCCACTGGGACAGCGGCAGGACACATAAACACAGTATGTAGGGCAGTCAAACAGTTTGTGTCTGTCCTCCCCCCCTCCCTCCACGGCTGAGGTAAACTGACAGCAAAATCAAGCACATTGTTTGCCGAGTGTGACTCATCTCAGCCGGAGAACCTGGGAAGTGGAGCAGGGTTTGCCTCCTCCTTGAAGTTGCCCTCCACACTAATACCGTTTGAGTGTGAACGTTCGGTGAGAGCGGCCAAACAGCTACCTGTCGGGGCCGCGCGGGCCGACAGCAGCTGAGGATCACGTTTCCTCGCTCTTATGATTAATGGTTAACTTTGACCTCCTGTGTGTTTAATAGCAGTGTGTCATTTGGTGGCATAAACTGTGAAGAGTGCTTGTAGTGAGCAGAGGAAGCAGGAAAGGAGAGATGTCATGCTGAGGAAATCCATTCAGTGAATTCCACGGATAAAACACACGGCATGTACATTTTACATCTGATTTAAATGGTACAGGCATAAAAAAAATGGTGCCATGGGTTTGTTTATTGCATTTGAGTGTAACAGGGTTTTCACATCCAACATATAGGTGATGGCTTGACTCCAACTAAGGTCAAAATTAGATGCAAAATGATCTGCAGACTATTAAAAGCTCCCAGCTATTCTGAAAAAGTACAAGCAATATAAAGACGAAAACACATTCATCCCTCAGGTGACTGTGATCTGCATGACTGAGAGCCAATCTATTTTCAACCTGGACCATCATACCACCATAGAAACATCAAGATCCAAGACAACACATCAGATATTGAGCCGAATTTATATCATAAATCACGTAAGTCATCGAGAAAACTAGAATTACCACCTTGTGGTTGTATGCCTGCACCAACCAGTCAAGTTGCAGTTTACAACCATGTCTCTGGAGACTCGTAGTATATGTGGCGAAAAATTTAAAAGAATCGAATCAAAAGTTATTGTGTGTATTTTTTGGCAAAACGTGGATGCAGTATCATCCCAAATGTCTCTGTTCCTGAGTTATGGCGTGGAATAATGGACAGAAACACTGTGATGTCACAGGGAAGTTGACCTTTGACCTTTCAGATATAAAATCACATCACTTAATCATTTTTAGCCCATTAGATATTTGTGTGAATTCATAATTAGCCTAGGCCACATTTGAAGAAATGCCACGTTCAAAGAATGTGCTGGCTGTACAGACGGACGTACAGAAAGTACTTTTACCTTGTGGAAGTATCAGACAGTGAGAGTAGTTTGACTCTCAGTTATGCAGATCACAGAGTTAGTGTTTACATATTGTGCTTTGGGAGAGTGCTTTGCCTGATGAAGACTTCTGTTTGATTGAAATGTTGCACAATCAGACTATTGTGGAAACGTTTAACTCTGAAGAACAAATGTAAATCTGCTGGTGGTGACGGAGGAAAAGTCAGGAACAACAAAGCAGAATAATACCATAAATGTCGATAACGGATACATTAGTTGTTGAAATAGAGTGGATATTTCAGTCTAGTGTGGTTGACGGGGCAGAACAGTACAAGCAGTCCTTCAACTAATAGCTTTACAGATGCAGCATGACTATTTACAATAGAAAAAGCAACTGTGACAATAACAGGTTAAGATCCTTCTCCAGTCAAATATTCAGTTTTTAAAACTCCGGGAACATTAAGTTCTGTCCGGATGAATGAAGAAGGTCGCATGACATCAATTTCATTCACTTGTATGGAGCAACTCAAGGCTGAACATCAGTGTGACTGATTCGAACAATGGGCCCGTACTTCCTTTTCTGCAGTGAGATGTTAAATGTGCTCACTGATTGGTGAGTCCTTGGCTTTTCTACTGAAGGTAATTCCTTTTTAATGTGTGTGTGCACACTTCTACTCCTGCTGCACACTGTTTGTCTCATGAAACTCAACACTATACTGCTCTGTATCTAAACATAAGGAACAGACACGGCCGTTCATCTTTACTCCCAAAATGAATATGTGGTATCCATGGTATTTTCTATCTGCAAGTCACTTGTCTGCAGCACCGGCCATCAATCAAAACTATGTCCATTTTAAGGAATGCTTAAGTGTTAAAGTTCCCAAAGCACAAGGTGGCATCTTCAAATTGCTCGAGTCTAAAGCCAAAAGATTTTCATTAAACAATGAATTAAAAGCAAGAGAAAAGCAGGAAATCCTCACATTTAAACAGCTGGAACCAAGTTCCTTTTAATTGACTGACTGATTAATCCACCAATCGTTTCAGCTCTAAACATCCGCTCAATGCCAAGATGATTATTACGCATGAATCTAACAACAACGTACACATTCACACATGCCACAGATTCCTTGCATTATAAACATATTTGTCATTCTGTCTTGTGATGTGAATTAAAAACGGAAATAAAGTCTGTTACAGTTAAATACCAAAGATAATTACGTTAACATTTGAACTTCCTTCAATATACAACTGTCTCTACTGTATACTGCAGCATTCCTCTGCTCCACCAGGACTTTGCTTCAAAACTCTGCCCTCCTCTTGGCCTCCACGCTGTCGGGGAACTCCTGTGGGAGAATTAGCTCTGATCCAGCTGGAGCGCCCTGCTTTGATGAGGATCGTCAGTACAATATTGCACATGACAATGCACTCTGCTATGCACTGACGTCTCCTACATGCAAATAGATAAAAAGGGCTGACCAGTGATGAAGAAGCTTGTGAATACCATCAGTGCGGTATCTGAAAGTTAATATTTGAAAAGCATGAGTTTAGCCAATGACATCATTGACCAGTGGGACCAATACTGTTACATAACAGCCAGACATGGCTGTGAGCGCCCCACACTGCTGCTCCAAATGGCCTCTTTCTGAGGCTCCATTCAGTAAAAAGGCCAACTTACTTAAAAAAGCCAACCGAGGACTAATCTGTACGAAATGTGATTTTTAGCCTCATTAAAGAACATTGGGAAGACATGAAATGGGACCTTTTTTAAAGTCAAACTAAAAGAAGGTATATCCTTGTTTGTCTTAGCTTGCGTACTGATTTGGCAACATTCAAACGAGGCAGCTAAGGCAAGTTAACCTCTTCCTTCTGGGGGTGCTTTTCAATATGCTAACTTATGCTTCCTCACATCCTCTCTTCTTGTGTGACCAGGAAATGGTCCCCCCTCCGCCATCATGAATGATCTTCTTGTCCCTTAAATGGAAACACAGTTGTAGCCTACGCAGAAATATTTTATCAAGTGGCATGACATATGCCGCACCACCGCGCGTGTGTGAGATAATTAGCTAACCAAAGTTTTCTCATTTGACAGCTTCGGCTCCTCCGCCCTCACATGGGAGTAGGGTTGCCAACCGTCCCTTGAAAAACAGAATGGTCCCGTTTTCAGAAACAAAAGTGCGCGCCCTGTATTGAGCTGAAAAGGGACGCACTCTGTCCCGTATTACGGTGAGAATCAAAAATAGTATGTGTCAATAGAATGAATGAATAAATGGCACCTTATAAGAAAATTTGAGGTAAACTTATCCTCAGCATCTCCTGCTCTGTGACCAATGAGCTGACAGCCCACTCACACGGGGCTGTCAGCAGTATGACGATCCAGAATCCCGCTCATCTCATTGGTCGAGGTATTGTTGCTTGTGAAGAAGATACCGGAAGACAACAAAGCAGTATGGACAGCAGTGACGCTGAGAGTACTTTACAGGTCTCGGACGGTACATCTTCTAGCAGCAATGCAACTACTCCTCCGAGAAAAAAACAGAAAAGAATGCAAAAATACCAAGAGGAATGGTTAGAAGGAAAAACATGGGTGGAAAAAGTGCGCAATACCATCTATGAAGTGCACTGCGCTGTGACTTTTCCCATAGCCCATGGTGGATTGACTGACCTAAAGTGACAGGCTTCCAGTGGTGGGCAGTGGGCACACAAGAAACAGACAAACAGCTGGTGGCTGCAGCAAGAGCTCAGAAGAAGTACAGACGGAAAAAAAGTTTTACTCAGACTTTATGTTTGCACTTTTCTTGTTGCATTAATTGCGCACTATGTTCTGCTTTGTGTTCTTATATTAATTTGTACAGTTTTAAGTTAAGCAGAACATATATTTATTTTATTCTGTTCATTTTTGTTATTTTGTATAAAAAAAAGCTGATAATCATTTATTTTCTATGTGTTTATATCACTCAAATATGCATCCAATTCAATTCAGGTTTGAGTCGAAAAATGAAAAAAATCGCTTCACATATAGTGAGGGAGTGAGGGAGTGAGGGAGTGAGGGAAGCAAGGACACACGTTAACGTAATGAAAAGCACCCAGAATGATTAAGCGGATGTTGAACTTACACAACAAAAGTAAAGTTCAGCTGGGAATAATTAGGCTACTTAGCTTCCACTTTCTGAGCGGATGCTAGTTAGCCTAGCTTGCTAGCGACCACTTTGCTAGTGGAATACAAACGTAGCGTCGTGATGTGTCCTCCCAAATGTTGAATGTTCTAAAAGGGACAGCTTAAATTGCTAACCAGTGCTACTATGTGCTTGTGTCAACACTTTTACACTATAGCGGGCTACTGCTGTTGCTAGGGCATCATGGGTCCTGACTGTTGCCATGGGAAACGGCCGCCCATAAACTGTTGAAGCCTCTCGCTAACAAAGAATTCAAACTTCTGTTCCCCGTTAAGCAAGCTGTGTGGTGGCGTTGCATTCAAGAGCACACGTGTCACATTCCTCAGCAACATACTCCTGGATACTCTCACGTGGTAAAATGAAAACACTGTGCAGGAGAGACCTTGGCAGCCAAACACAGGCCGTCACGCCAATAAAAACCCACTGACAGCTCAGAGACAGAGCATGCAAATGAGGCAGCATATTCCCAAAGAGGAAAGTGATGTCATGTGATAATAATGTAAAATGAGACGCAGCCAGACAGAAAAGTCTTACTGGCGAGTGGCTACAGTTCTGATCTGACTTCAGGAATATGAACGACTTTAATCTATTCCAGCTCTGAAAAACACAGATTACATAAGAGCAGACCTCCATGTATTCCTGGGCCTCTAAAGTAGTCTGAAAGTATGTGTGCAGCCGTTGTGGTGTGGCAGTGTAAGTTTTACTGGAAAACATACAGATCTCTAAGATAGACTCTAACATTTACCTCAAAAACACTCTTGACTGATGTAGTCATAGCAATGCAGAAAATGAAAGGTATATTAATACAGGAAGTAGGAGAAAAATGTGTTTTATGAACATTAAAGCATGTAATCATGTTAAAGTAGAAACTCAAAATACAATTATAAACCTGAAAACAAGCATAATATGGGACCTTTAAGTAAAAGTACTAATACCACACTGTAAAATGCTCTGTTACAAGTAAAAGTCCTGCATTGAAAATGTTACAAATTGAGACCTCAGAGATTTGATGTTTTTCACAATATCCCTCATCTCTCTGCAGCTCCCCATACAACCAACAGAGCAGGGATGAAACAATCAATACAAAAATGAATCGAGGCAAAATCTTTGCCTTGTTTAATTCCTATCTTGTGCGTTATGCGGTCTGTTCAGCGCAGGGATCATTGTTCCACACGGACCGTTATTGCGGATGCACACCACTACATCTGGAAAAGACAGAGAATAAGTTTGGGATCATTTCACACTTAAAAAAGAAGCCAAAAAGGTGCAAATGTGTCCACTTTGAACTAGAACTGTTCTACCACAACAGCACGACATCGATGATTCAGCGTCTGAGCAGAAAGCGGCCCGTTGTTAACGCCACTTCACCGAGCGCCGCTGTTCCAGTTTAAGGAGGGCGGCTGCCGTAGTGACGAACCAACAGGAAGAGGAATGTTAGCTGTCCTTGTGAATGCCTGTATGTTTAGTGTTTCATGAATGTTAAACATGACGTGACCTCCCTGATCAGTCTTTATAGTTTTGTTTGAGGAAAGGTGTCAGTGGCGTTTTGTACGTTTCTTGTTGTTATGGTAAACAGGAAGAGAGCGAGTCACTCTTATTGATAATATCTATCGTTAATTCATTTTCTAAATAAATCTATTTATCTTTGAAACCTGTTTAAGTAAACGCGTGCTTCACGTAGAATTTCATGCACCACTTTGAATTGATATAATAGTAAACTTATTCGTATTACCTTCAACACGCACATCTCGTCTCTCTCTCTCCCCCTCACGCACACACACCCACCTGTTAGATTACCACACCAAATAGGCCTCCCCCAGAAATATATATTTTTTTATCCGATAACTCGATTAATAATATCGATGGAATAATTGGTAGAATACAAAAAGATTCAATAGCTGCAGCCCTACAATAGAGACAGCTAAATGGAGTCGACACGTGCTGTTCTTCCGTTACACTTTCTGCAACGACAGCCTGGAGATGGACCTACAGTTGGTGACTGTCCTGTAACGGCAGCAACTAGTTTGCTAGTTTGATGGGAGTCAGACTCAGGGCAGGCTGGGATCAGCCCCCTGGTGTTGTTTAAAACTCTTAGAGGAAACACTGTCGTGAAATCTATTGTTCTTTTAGCTGCTAATGTTAGCTTGCTTGCTAATGTGGCCCAGTTGTTAGCAGGGCTCTCAAGTGTCACGCATCGAGCGTGACGGGCACTCTTTTCGGTCAGCCACTTACCAGCCAATCAAAAATAAAGACAGGGGCTACATAATAGCCAATCAGAACATAGCACTATTGCATCTGGGTAAGATTTAACGCTACAACCAATGAAAAAAGAAGCATAGTAAATGATCCTATCAGCTAACGGAGCAAGTAACGCCAAATCCATGCAGCATAGCCAGTTACAGCTAGCTGGCGAACATTAGGTTGCTTGTTAATGTTCACCGTAAACCTAAGCTGGCTTGTTTCGTGGCGCTGGCTGATGGAGTGATTGGCAGCAGCAACAGCAAGCTTTGACAACATGAAAGAAAAGACTCAAGAAAAGCAAAAGTACCTCAAACTTGTACCTGAGTGAATGCATTAGAGACACACATCGAGCTCTACGTCAGATACTGTAGAATTGCTTTTCTACCTGATGCTGAGCCAGTTCTGACTCATCCGATTCAATATGAACCTTAATAGGAGCAGCTGACAGTAGATCAACTATGCAAGCAGTTGAAATACTGTGGATCATTTTGCAAAAGAAGAAAGTCTCTCCGGATGCTCTTGCGACCCAGCGAGCATGCTTTCTGTGGGAGTTTTGCAGGTGGAGAGACATGTAGGGTCAGGGTAAAATCTGGTGTAAACTTCAGTGTAACAGTGAAATGCAGCCACAGAAACATGGTTTAAAACAGCGGTTATTTGATACCGAGACACTTTCACTTTTCACCCAGCCCGGGTTTGACGTAGAATGCCTCTCTGTAGGTGTCTTTTCACGATCCCATTCTCCGCAGAGGGATTCAGTGTTTTCCTGGACAAAAAGTGCAGCAGGGGTGGATGCATGTTGTCATGGAGGCTTGAACCCCGGTCAGCCAGTTACAGCACACTTTCCCTGCTCACGATACACCCTCCTGCCCACCCAGAAAGTCAACACAATGAACTCACACTACTCCCATCTTTTGTGCTTCTCCTATGTCTCAGTGTGGCTGTACCTCATGCCTTTCGCCATAGCTGCATAATTCACAGGCCAGGAGAATAAAAAACTATTTATACATCTATTTATACTTCTTTTCTTACACACAAACAAGCTCCACATAAAAGAAAAGCTTATGAGTGCAGAGCCGTGAGCATATCTGATGCTATCACAGATGCCCTTTTTATCATCTTTGTTATAATAACTACACTATCACACTGACAGCAGATGTAAAAACAACGCTTGGAGCAGCTCCACACTTTGTGCTCCAGGGTGAACACAGGCTTGGAAAGTATGTTCAGCATTATAAAACACACAGCAACAGACAAACAGAACATGCATATCAACATCTCCAGCAATATCATCAGGAGTTTGGTCAGACAATAGAAGCCAGACGCAAACAACAGTGAGAACAACAGTTTCAGACAGGCTTTATAGTCACACCACATTAAACCTCTGCACAGTCGCTCATATCCACGCCTCGACTGTTATTCCTTTCCATGAAGTTTGCATGAGACACAAAGAGATGAAGAGCGTTTTGACTTCAGAACAGGCTGTTAATCAGCGTGATCGAAGGATTAGTTATTAAAAAGTATTAATGCAACCGACGGAAGACACACGCAGAGCTCTTACCGCGTCAGCCTGAGCTCTCCTTGGTGTTTTTTCGCCTTTATATTCCCCTTTTCTCTCTCTGTCTGATGATCAGTCGCGCGTCTCACACACACAAATCTCGACCTCACTTCCATGTGCTCGCGACCAGGACCACGCGCTCAGGGGAACGCTCGGGATACGGCGCGTGACGTCACGGCGAGACTGGAAAGACGCTCGAAAAAATGGCGAAATATCAACAATAACACAGGTATGTTTTCATTATGTACGACATAATGTATACTGCAGAGACTTTACTGTGTGTGGGGCTCCGCTGAAGGCTTATTCAGAGTTTTATAGGCTGGTATTGATACATTTATTTTCATATTCCCACAAAGATATATAGATATTTGTCTATCTTCATTTATGATAGAAATCAATGATAGTTCCATGCCTCGTTTGTTTTTCCACACAAATATTTGACCTAATTTCGGATCTGAGGTAAGAAATTAAGAGATTTGATCACAATCAGCTTTACTGTATGTTTACATATACAAGGAATTTGAAATAGCTTTCAATGTATTTCCATGTCATGTGCATTCACTGGTGCTTTTTGAGATTTGTGGGTGCATATTATAAACAAAACAGGTCTAATTCAGAGTTGAATTATTTTATCCAAACATGTCTTATGACACTGTGGTGCCTTTTATTCATTTTAGCAGCATAGGGGGGATGTCTTCAGTAACAAGCAGTCAAGTCATAGTGTGCCATTGTGCTGGTTTAAATGAGTCTATGCATAAATAAGACACCACGGTCTGAGCTTACCTTGTCTTCTTTAAGACCAGCCTCTACAATTGCATCTTCAAGTGCAAATATGTCATTGTAACCCTGAAATGTAGAATCAAATAGTACCCGGAGTAGACAGAGGGAGAGGGGTGACTGTCTGAGCGTCATTAGGCTACACCTCCGTCCTCCTCACTTTATTCAAATCATGCAATCATTTATGAGTCTTGTCTCCTGCTGAAGCCACTCTGCTGCAACATGCACCAGCACATACAGTATTAATGGGTGTACTGTGATGAAAAGTGTGATGTGTGTTTGCACTGCAAGAACAAGGACACAAATTTGAGAAGAAACATTTTTTTATATTTCAAAAAGAATCTAGGAACATAATGGAAAAAAACCAAACACTGGGTCTGAACATCCAGACAATTGAGATCCAAAAATACATTTTCTTAGGAAATATTAATTATATACAAAACATAAAAATGTATATTTTAGTTTGGGCCCTCAACAGGGTATCCCCATTTTTTTGTAATATTTTATTAATAAAAATAAACTTTTAAATATTTAATCCCCCCCATAACTTCAATTGAGGCAGTTTTAACATTGAAATCAAACAAGATTCCAAACAACTTAAGCCATTTTGCATTTGCATGCAACAACAACTGTACACCCTAAGTCTTGAACTTGCATAAAAAACAAAAGGCCAAAAAGTCTATGATGATTCGAACTTTAAGCACGAGAGCTCTGCAGCTGTGCGAGTCTCTGCTTTAAAAGTTCACTTTTCCTCCTCAGCTGTTCTTTGAGTGAGAGGAGTCTCTGTTCGTCCGTCTGCATGCTGTAAATACACTCTGTAGCCTTCTTCAGAATCACCACTTTGGCCGCCTTCTCGTTGTTGGCCACTTCAGGGATCTCGTCCCGCAAGGCGAAGAAGCTCAACTTGAGCTCGTTCCTCCTCTGGCGCTCCAGAACATTGTGAGTCCTTCTCTTGTCATAGTCCTCCGTGTCAGACGTCCGTGGGCTCAAACACTTGCGGTTGCTGCTGATCTGTTTGAGGACCCTGCTGTGGCCGCCTCCGCCCCCTCCGCCGCCGCCACTGCTGCTGCTGCTGCTGCTCTCCAGCTTCAGCCTCTTGACAGCCGGCTGCTCGTGCCTCATGGATGGGTGGGCGGCGTAATTATGCTGGTGGGTGGAGACGTGGCACCTCTTCAGCACGAGCGGGCTGGGATGCCTGATCTCTGCTGGGCTGGGGTCGCACCGCTTCACCGCCTGCCTCTTCTCCACTGTGACCACATCGATCTCCTCCTCATCTTCCTCCTGGTCCTCCTCATCCTCCCCCTCCTCTTCGTCATCCTCATCATCATCATCTCCGTCCTCATCTTCTGCAACACAAAAATCAAAAACAATCACACTCTGGTTCAGCATCAAGGACGCGATTCATTCACACTGCACTGCTGCTGATAGTAGGGGGTGGGGGCTCTCCTTCCACATCAGTTGACTGCTTAACATTGCAGCCAACCCCTCCAGCTAATCTCACAGCAGTCTACAACATGGCATGGGTGGAACAAGGAGCATGTCTCTGCCTCCTGTCTGGAAGTCTGATTGCAAATCACATGAATTAAGACAAAGCTTTGCACCCGTTTAGTCAAAACTAGTGGACATAATGTCTGCACACTCAGCAGAGGGATATTCCTGACTGCACAGAAAAGCGGGAGTGCATGATGAGTGCACGTTCACAGCTTACCTGAGTCACTACAACTGCTGCTGCTGCTCCCGCTGTTCGGTGGCGTGTCCAGTCCCAAATCCTTATTAGGCGGCGTCCCTGCGCTCTGCTTGGGCGTCTCTGCTATCGGGTACGGGAAAACCACAGACGGATCAATGCACTCCGACGCGGCCGTGTTCAGGTCTTGCAGGTAGCTGCTGTTCAGCCTCCACGGAGCTGCGCCGGCGGGCTCCGTGCAGTCACCCGCCGCGGACTCCTTCCTCGCAGCGTGCAGGGAGGCGAGCCGCTCGGAGACCACCTTCTCCAGCTTGGCCGCGGCGGAGAAGCCGCTCCACATGCAGTCCTGGATGATGATGGACTTGAGGAAGGTCTGGGAGTAGTCTGCGTCGCAGATGATGCTCTGGTTGACCACGTCGTCGCCCAAGAACTCGGTCACCATCTCCAGCTGATCCGCCGTGGAGGGGAAGAGACTTGACAGGGACGGCCGGCGGCTCGGGGAGAGGGGAGGGGTCGGCAGCAGTTCAAATTTCTTCCAGATGTCCTCGCTCGGTGCCGGAGGCTGAAGCTGCTGAGAGTAGAAATCCTCCTCCTCGTTGTCATAGTAGAAATAGGGTTGAAGGGAGTCATAGTCGTAGTCGTAGTTTTTACTCGCCAAACTTGAATTCAGCGGCATTTTGCCTCTTGTCCTTTTCCTCTTTGTGAAGCTGGTTGAGAGGAAAACAAACACGGGGGATTAGATGTTGATTCGAGAAAAAGTCTACAGGGTCACCGCAGCTGCTTGGCACCGATCCCGTTCAACATTTAGTGTAAGCAACATCACATGGTCACTCCAAAACATCAACCCTCTTTGGCACGCCTTGCATACACATACACTACATGCAATCGTGCCGCAGCAGCAGGTGCTCAACTGGGAAAGTGATAGTAAATTAAGTGCAAGGGGGAAAACCCCACCTTCACTTAACTGCTACTGACGGTAAACTTGTTTTTTTTGGACTAAACTGGCGTGGGGAGGTGACGTGCAAGCTTCCAGACACCCACTCTGCTCCCTTACCTTTTAGATTTCAAACTGTCGGCGGAAGAAGACGAGGCGAAATCGACCCAAAAGGCGCAAAAAAGGGCAGGAAAGTTATTCCAATACGAAAGTAACATTAAATCCTTCCACGGAGGTGTTGCAGGCGGTCTCAGTGAGGCTGTGTGAAGCATGCATGGGACGTGTTGGGCTGCACCAGCGACCCGGTGAGGACGACGCACAGTCTGTCATCAGCAGCGTGAGAATCACAGCTGAGAGCTCCGCCGGCTGCAATAAAAACGGCCGCGGCACTCCCCCCGCCCCTCCGCTGTATCCTTCCGCTGGTTTTCCCGCGAAACACTCGCCGGCCTCAAAAATCTCACATACCTCAAATTAATTTCCCGCTTTTATCACCGGACATAATACACAAACGGCAATAATGTTGATATAACCTCGAAAACCCGTGCTTTCACCGGTACTTTTGGTCACAAAACGGTGTGTTTTTCTACTCCGGCTGGGTCTATGTCAGTGAAGAAGAAGAAGTGGGAGGGGTCATAGTAGAGCGGAGCTGCCATTGACGGGGGACATGCAAAAAATACTAATGCAAGTAGCCAGTAGTAGTAGTAGGTGATAATTAAGATGAGTTAGTGTATTACTATCCCGCCTAAAACACCAACAAACATCCTAAACTGTCTCGATTATCATATAATTCTAATTAATCAATAAGATTTAGTACTACCTAAAACTGGATCAATTCATCTGCTTTTGCACAAACCACAACTTTGCAAATACATATATATATATATATATATATATATATTTATATTTAAATCCCAATTATAAGCAACTGTCTGTAGAAATGCACGAAATGACACATGTTGCCAGGTTTGCGAAATGTGTGCAGCGACAACGCGATGCAGCTCACAGGTGCAGGAGCTTACCTCGACGCCCGCGGACACTGACAGCTCTGAATTGGCCGGAACAGGTGAATTCAACGAGCGAGGTACACACTCGGTAATTTGCAGCTTGTGGTGTTATGCATGAATGAGCACGCACCAGTCAGAAACAGTGTGAATGTGATTGTGTTAATGCAATGCCAACTCGGGGTTTGAGGCTGGGGAAGATTGGCGCAAATTAACTACAGGAAGAAAGCAATTAAAGGAATCAGATGGGTACCGCATTTGGATGGAGGAGCCCTGCTCTGCTGTGATGGTGAGGGGGGGATTGAACGGGCTCGGAGCGCCCTCTGCTGGGCAAAGTGCCCTGGGGGGTGGACAGCAGCCAGGTGGGTGCAGGGTCAAACCGTGGAGGGGAACATGACAACACAAACCTTCCATGAACCTTGGGATTATTGACTAAAAGCAGATTTACTATTTAACAAAGAGTGTTGGGTGCATCACTAAAGATGGCTCAGTAACATAATTGTGCTGTGGTTTAGTGGAGCTCTTTATCTGAGGCCACTGGGTCACTTCATTATAAATACAGTTCAAATAAGCACACAGGCTTTTGACTGACATGCTGCTCTATAAATAATCAAATATTTCTAATAGAGAAAATAAATCATTTTCTTGTCCTCTATAATGCAGAGAAAGTTCATTTTCCCAATGTTTATGCTTAGTTTTGGTTTTGTCATACATCTTTTTTAGCCATATGAAACAATAAGTGTGTTAAAGGATTCTATGGCGTTTCTTTTCCAATCTCTCAAAACAAGAAAACACACAGGATGTGGATTTAAAATTAATCTCTTGCCTTTCGATGTGCATATGAACTGTAAAAAAGTGTAAAATAGCATGATTCATTCCTTTCTGTATGAATACATTCGTTAGGTTTTGTGTTCTCTTTGAATTTGACGTTGTGTCGTGAAGCAGGGATTACAGACTCTTCTGAATCATTATCGTTGCAGGTATATCGTCAATAGCGTGAACATTACTAACTGCTAACATCTATCAAAGGCCAAACATTACCTGATGTGACTATTATTATAGTGTGCATGCTGTTGACACTAGGATCAGAGATTTAGAGGCCACTATGCAAATAAATGTTCCTTCTAGTGCTGAAACAATAAGAAGATTAATCAGTGATCATCAGAAAATTAATCAACAACAATCTTGATTAAAGATTCATCATTTGAGTTGGTTTACAGTTTCTGTGGTGTGAGGAATTGCTGAATGTCTCTAAGTTTTACCAAACAAACAATTTGAAGGGAAATGAAGACATTTTCTATTCTTTTTGTGAATTCTTTTAGACAAAACACATTTGTTGAATTGAAAACATAATTGATTAATTAAGAAAATAATGAAATTGTTGACATGCAGTTGTTTGCAGTGGTCTGGTAATCAAACATCTATCCCTGTTTTGTATAATTTTATATAGGTCCTCACACATTTCTTTAGCTTTTCACTTTCATCATCTGCTCTTTATTTTTTGTTTTCTCTCTTTGTATCCTTTTATTGTGGTTTAAACACTATTTCCTGTATCTATTCCTCATTTAACGCCTTTTTATGTCTTTATATAAGCAGAGCACAATGTCCTTTGAGTGCTAAATGTGCTATCATTTTTGAACTCATTCGGCCGAATCGTCTGGGCCAATTACTGTTCAGATTGATATGTAGAAATAATTTGCCAAACTTGCTGGAAATCACTGCTCTTGTCAATCAAATGCGATAGAAACAGTTTCAGAGAGAGAGAGAGAGAGAGAGAGAGAGACAGAGAGAGAGAGACAGAGAGACAGAGAGAGAGAGAGAGACTTCTCCAAAGCCCCCTCAGTCTGCACTTATCAGAGGAAATGATGCCAGTCCGTCTCAAAGCTTCCCTCTGTGTCTCCAGACAGCTCTGAAAACACAGTAACACAAGAAACATCCGGAGCTGATAAACACAATGACCACAACACATGAGTCTGGTGGTTATGATCGCTATCCTCCACACAGCATCCCTGAGTGAGGAAAGTGGAGAAGGGAGGGAAAGGAAGAAGGAATGAGTACAGAGGAGAGCGGAGGGTGTCGTTTCACTTTAGGGTTTCTTTTCCACTTCCTGTGGACGTGAGAACAGGAGAAATCTCCCCGTCTCCTCCTCTCTGCTCTCGTCCATTTGCTCACTCAACTATTGATTGATTTACTCCTCTGATGTGCCCATGAGCATTTGTGGCCAGTCCTTATAATAATACTACAATCTCACTTAGGCTATTAAAGGAGTTATAAGTTAAAGAATAAAAAAAGATGAAGGGAAATATTTTGCATTAGTACAGCATTAAATGTCATGTTCGCAGAAATCTTAAAAATCTTTTTTTTCAAAGTGTAGCAATCAGATGAAATGAAAAAAACGTTAAGAGTAACTTAAATAACTTAATCAACGTCACTTTTTGAGTAGGCAGCCTAAAAATATGCAGCACTTCATAATGCGATCGATTCTGTTGCAATGGCAAAGTCACATTGCAGGTTTACGCATGTGTTTCATTTAAATGTGATGTAAAAGTCTTAAAATGCATTTTAAAATAAAATTCCTGCTCATAAAAAGAACAAAGGGCGGCACGGTGCTGTGGTGGTTCGCACTGTCGCCTCACAGCAAGTGGGTCCCTGGTTCGAATCCTTTTGTGTGGAGTTTGCGTGTTCTCCCCGTGTCAGCGTGGGTTTTCTCCGGGTTCTTCCTCCCACAGTCCAAAGACATGCACGTGTTAATTGATGACTCTACATAGGTGTGAATGTGAGTGTGAATGGTTGTCTGTCTCTGTTTGTCTCTACCCCGCCTCACGCCCGCTGTCAGCTGGGCTTGGCTCCAGCCCCCCACGACCCCGTCAGGGAAAAGCGGTTGCAGGTGATGGATGGATGGAAACGAACAAAACAAAATGGTATAGTGATTTTTTTGCAGTTCAACAGCACTTTTGCTGATTTGAATGTAAAAAAAGTAACTACAAGTGTCAAATAAATGTAGAGGAGTACACCATGCAATATTTGCCTCTGCCATATTTGAGCAGAAGTATAAAATCTAAACACGTTTAGTTACATTGCACCCCTGTGTCTAATGTCTAACTGTTGGATGAATCATGAGGGAGATGTTGACACTCTGAGCACCGACTGTTGCCCTTCCTTTTGACTCCTTTGTGAACTTCCCTCATTTCTAAACCGCAACGTCCTGCGTCCTGACACACACAGCGTATCCAGCATCCTACGAGCCCTGCTGCATCACTCCTTTCCCCTTCTGTGTCTCGTGCGAGTTCCCATCAGTCAGGTGTCGCACACCTGCACCTAAATTCATACATACGATGGAAGGCGAGCACATGAGCAGACAAATACAGATGAACGGGGCTGCTCCTCCAACAGTCAGGACACCGTTCGGCGTGGTGTCTCGGTGTGAGGCAGGAAATCAATAGGTGTTCAGCTTAGTCGCTGAGAAGAGTTGCCAACTAAGCATTCAGCAATGAGAGCGTGGCAGATGTGTCAGACTGCTCAAGAGCTAATTGTGTCATTAATTATTGACAGTGACAACGGGCAGTTATCGACATAACAGAACCTAACCTGCAGTGTGTTTACATAGACTCACAGTTTGGTAGTTGATTCTCATCATATGTTCGAAATATTTCCTTCCAAATTCAGTCAAATCTAGTCAAAAGAGCCACTCGATAAGTATGTCATTCATTCTGCATCCTCCATATGAAGCGAAGCGATGGTCTTTACGTTCTCATTCATTCATAATCTCTCCGTCTCACACACTCTGGCTCCTGCTCCACCAGCTGATTATGGACGTTCAGTCCCATTACACCAACCAGATTCTGACCAGTTTCCCTCACATCAAACTTTAAATCTGCTCTCCTCTCTGCTGCTGTCAGTTGTCATTTCAGTATGAACCAACACATCCCTCCTCCACCCATTCACCTCCAGTCTCCATCACATCCAGCTCCCAGTCCTGCTCCACATCCGTCATCCGGATCTTCACCACCACCATTGTTTAGACCCCAAGGGGGAAATATTCTTAAACTAATCACATCTTCACCACCCACCTAATATACTACATCACTATGGGGTCTTATCGCCAAATATGCTTTACAATTCCCTTATTGTGCACCAATTTATTCTTCACTCTAAATAATAATAAGAAGAATAAAAGAGTCTTTTACGATCAGCTGTTCATTGCTTTTATCTTTTTCATTCTTTAAACTGCGCAGGTGCAGCAAGACAAGAGGCCATCCCTGCCCCTGCGATATTTCATCACCCACCCTATAACATCAAATTGAAATTAAGAATACTAGTGTTGTGCCCGACTGGGGCGTGCACATTGGCAACAGGCCAATTGCTTTGGCTCCTGGTATTGCTGTTGGAAGCGTTGTCAGGGGTGAGCAGAAGGGGTCGGATGAAAGGTTCTTGGGATATGCGAAGGACAGTCGTACAAACAAAGATTCCTCTCATTTTCACTCCCATCATATGATGCTGCTACAGCCCCACCTATTGGCCAAATGGCAACAAATGGGTCAGGGCCACTCAGAGATCATATCTACACATGTAGAATTGTGAAAAATGTATAATTTAATCATTTCTATTCTTGCGCTTCAAGCGTTAAAGGCCTAAACGTAGGCTTTGTTGTTATGGCGCCACCATCTGGCCAAACTGCAACAAAATCAGCACTGCACTCCCTTGGGTCCCCAGCAATACACCCGCCAAGTGTGAATTAGATTGGATGGACAATTCTCGATGTGATATGCAAATGACAGACACACTCCCACACACACAGACTCAGAGATTTCTTGCTTCATAGTTAGATCTGGAGAAGATAAATGACATAATAAATAGATAAATCAATACATGTAAAAGGAAAATTACAATTGGTATGTATTAAAACAAGTACCATATGTCTATATATCTTTATTGTAACCCCACTTAAAACATTTTTGTTTCTTTTATAAATACCTGACACTTTCTGATAACATTTAATTTACATCTTCATACAAAGAGATCTATGATATATACACATTATCATGTAGGATTTAAGATGACATGTTTTATATAACAATAGCAGTATAACAAAAATTAAAAAAAAAGGAAATACTATTTAAACCTTGAATGCACTAACAACTTAAAAACCTGTTTCATTCCCTTAGTTGCCCTAAACTGAGTGATAGATGAAATATTTGCCTCTTTTCTACAGTACACCAGTCGTTTAAATGCATCGTGGTTCAGGTGTGCTCTGTGGAGAGGTACAGATCAGGTTGCCGTGACGATGAAGATGTCAGCTGTCTGGCTTTATTTTTGATTTGGGGCCCGGTCGCTGTGATGACCCTCCATCGATAAACTGAGGGAGAGAGAGAAAGAGCTAATAAACCTGAGGCGAAGACAGTTTTGACCTTTGGATATGAGCTGTTGTCATTTGTATATCTGGCTCTGTGTTCTGCAGCAGCACACGTGATGAAAACAACATCAATCATCTGTGAGGAGAAACACCTGGGAAGTGAACGAGTGATAAACTGCTAAAATACAGACAACCTCCGTCTCAGCATAATTGACTAATATGTGCTTTGGTTCCCATCTCTCTGTAGTTGAGCCTACATGACTAACTCAGCATCAGCTGCTTTATGGGATCCTGAAATTGGAACATTTCTGTCACAGGAAGGAATAAACAAGCAGAGGTCTCATTCCCTGAAATGCAGCTCCTCTGTGGTTAAAAGCCATATTATTGTGTAGCGCAATATCATTACTTAGCTCTTTATTCCCTTTTAGAGACATCATGTGGGTGTTAAGGATGTAATCTACTGGAACACATCCTCAGGTCACACAAGTGCTGAATAAAATATCTGTATGATAGTGTTACGTCCCTGGTCTAGGGGAGCCTAGACGCAGCCGGTGTGCCACTCACAAGAAAGGCCAGCTTCAAGTTTCAGTTCACAAATAAATGAGCAGTTTATTTGCTTCAGAGGTGAGCAATGCCCAAAACAACAAAGATAACTTCTAGTCAGCCCTATTCTTACCTGAGTAGAAAACGACGAGTAAACAAATGACAGGCTGCCTACCTAACCTCCGAACTCAAACAGGAGAAAAGATGCAGTTCACAAACAAACAGGGCTTTCTCCTCCTACTTAACTACTTGTGAATACAAAACACTAAAGTTACACAATACTAACTCAGGACACGCATAAACAAACTTAACAGCTCGGCAATTTGTTGAGTGTGGCAGAGGCAGGGGAGAGAGAGATTTTTCTGTCTGCTGGTGTTTGAACCGGTCAGCTCCCCCGGTCAGCACACACACACACACACACACACACACACACACACACACACACACACACACACACACACACACACACACACACACACACACACACACACACACACACACACACACACACACACACACACACACACACACACACACACACACACACACACACACACACACACACACACACACACACACACACACACACACACACACACACACACACACACACACACACACACACACACACACACTTCACGGGTTTGGCTGAATCAGATCTACTGCTGCTAAGAGTGAAGTCTCTTATCTCATCTTCAACCTCTTATCCGGGGTCAGGTCGAGGGGGCAGCAGCTCCAGCAGGGGACCCCAAACTTCCCTTTCCCGGGCCACATTAACCAGCTCTAACTGGGGGATCCTGAGGCGTTCCCAGGCCAGTGTGGAGATCTAATCTCTCCACCTAGTCCTGGTGGTCCTGGCCTCCTCCCAGCTGGACGTGCCTGCAACACCTCCCCAGGGAGGCGCCCAGGGGGCATCCTTACTAGAAGAAAAAGAAGAAGACGAATTACATTATTAATCCCGCAACGTGAAATTCGATTTCTAGATGATCCTGAACCACCTCAACTGGCTCCTTTCAACGCAAAGGAGCAGCGGCTCTACTCCGAGTTCCTCACGGATGGCTGAACTTCTCACCCTATCTCTAAGGGAGACTCCCGCCCCCCTCCTGAGAAAACCCATTTTGGCTGCAAGTATTCTTATGTAATGTCTTTATAATTTAATGTGTATTGTTTACTGAAAGGAGAATTGACTGTCTTTACATACACTTGTATCTTTGTCAAGCGTGATGCCATACTGTTCTGTTTGTACTATATTTGTTCAAATTTGCAAATAAAGAATGAAAAGATAAAATAAAAATACTGCTGCTAAGAGCTGTTGGCGCCCTAAATGTCCACCAGGGGGCGGGCTGTATCAGCTGAAACCTACATAACATTCAACCTTTAATAACTGCTGTTCTCCTGGGCCTTTGAATGGCTGTTGGTTTCTCCACTGCACTTTCATTGCATTTGGACAGTTTGTTACTGTACTTACTCTGGTTGATCCATTTGTATTTTTATTTCACTTCTTTTCGTTTTTAAAATCTGGTTATTCTATCTTAGTTTCTTTGATTTTTGTGAATTTTGCTGATTTTATAAATGTCATGTTGATGCTGTCCTTTGCCTAAAGCCCTTTATCTCCATGTTTAAATGTGCTGTACAAATAAAGCTGTCTTGTCTACATTTGTCACTCATTAACAGTTTGTCAATATAAATCCTTCTTTTATTACATCACAACAGCACTGTACTTTTAACAGTCTTGCACTGCACAGTGATGTGTCATGTTTTTATTTGAAATTCTTCTTTTTTCAAACAAATCATTTTCTCGTCAAAGTTTAGGAAACTTTAACAACCACCTGTATCTAGATTTCTAATCTCTGGCTGTCAATAATTACAGCACTCAAATTCACTGCTGAATGTTTGGCAGCCTAATAAGACTTTCTGGAGCCAGAGCACCGTAAAAGCCACACAACTTCATGATAGTCAACGTTGAAAGCAAATAGGATAGTGTGATAAGAGGCATTTGCACCCCTGGAAATCCATAAAAGAGGGTTTCCTACTGCTCAACGCACTACACAGAAGAAATATTGGAGTGTTTTAATAATCTGGGAAACTTGTTAACACGTTTTTCTAAGTCGTGGAGAATGAGTACTAAAATGTTCATGCCAACACCAGTGATCTTGAGTCGCCACCTCCTACGGCAACTGCAAGAACAAAAGCCAAAGCTGAGCTACATAACATTATTATTAATAACTCATGAGGGGTCCTGGCTGCTCAAACACACTCATACAAGGATACCTGGAGACCACTACACACTTTGTTATCAAAATCACTGCCACAGACTGAGCAGTAGTACACACACAGTTGGATACACCGCACTAAACACACGTCTGGACATAAATACCTGCTCGTAAAAGTCAGTGATTTACTTTCAAAAAGACAACCTTTTATTATTGAGATCCCCATTAAAAGTTAACAAATGTAATGAAATCCTGACATTATGAAGGACTTCTGTTGCAGCTTTAGGATCGAACACACAAAGTGTGCATACAAGCTCTTTAGTAAACATCTGACTTTAGTTACAGCTGCGGAGGGAAGGCAGTCTGCTGGTGAAAGACTGTCAACTGTTGAAATCAGTACACAAGCTCCCTCAGGCACCAGGCAGACACACAAACAACGTTGTTTTGACTGGACACTACTGTGGGTGCATACCTTACTCATAGCTCTTCAACTTCAATTTCATTAAACGGTAAACAGAGCAGACTCACATACAGCATGTTTGTGTGAAAGACAGACAGTGATGTGCATTTCAAGGCTGAGACTAACAGCTAAATGAGCATTATTTAGTATTTTGCTCAGGTAGAAAACTTCAGTGACTAAGCTAATGCACTAAAAAGACCTTGAGTAAAGTTGTAATGCTCAAACTAAAGTTGCACCATGTACATGCAATTTGAAATGTGCATATCTTTCCCAATGAAATCAGTTTCTAACAAGTGAAACTGCATTTTATTTTTCTGCTCAGCGCCAGAATCAGAGTCAGGTCTATTGGCTGGTAGGTTTTCATGGTTTACCTTCGTATTTTGCTGCATAACGAGAAACATTGAAACAAAAAAAATTCGCCCCCTGGGATAACTAAAGTATTTCTGATTCTGATTCTGAACATAGTAAGATAAATAACAGGTAAGTTTTGCATTAGTCAAGAATCACAGATAGAAAAGTGTACAATAAAAAAAGAATGATAAAATAAATAAAATAAAATTTGTCAAATCTGTCTTTATAATACGTCGAACGTCTGTTAATATGAGTACGTTTGTCTTCGGCCAACATGTCTTTGTTGACTTCCCTGGCTGAGTTACACTCTAAAGAATAAGGGATTATAGATACTAGACTAGGTGAAATTCACCTAATTTGGTTTTACAGTGTGCTGATGTTAATGTTCATCTTTATTTTTGTTGACATTTTCTTTAAATGACTATGGATTTTTTTGCATGTGTGCTCTTACGCGGAGCTCCCTTGTGTTCTTTTCTTTAGCATATTCTGATTGCTGTATGATGGTATTTATATTTGAATTAAAAATCATTCAAATATATGGCTTGGACATATATTATCTTCTTGCTTTGTCCACCAGGGGTCAGTATTTGACTATATATTGGACATGTGTGTTTATCCTATATAATTGATGTCCTCAAAGGAATGTAAACAACAAAATATTTATGGGACCAAACTATTTTGCCGTCTGAAAATATATATCTTTAACATGCAGGTCTGTGGGGGGTTGTCACACTGTAAATGCAGTAACACACATTCAACTCATTCAGTGTTTGTACCAAAGCCCAGTTACATTTTCCTAAAGTTTGGTGGCTTGTACAGATATAATATCCCTACAAAAATGTTTGTTTGTTTGTTTGTTTGTTTCAGGGACCATGTACAAAATTCATTGGTTACATAGTAACATAAAAGATGATTTTGCCAGATTCTGGCTAAAAACTAATTTCCATCTGCAGTCCCTGGGCAGATAAAAACAAGACACACACACACACACACACACACACACACACACACACACACACACACACACACACACACACACACACACACACACACACACACACACACACACACACACACACACACACACACACACACACACACACACACACACACACACACACACACACACACACACACACACACACACACACAGTAAATGAATATCATGGAAGTTATGGCCATATGCAGCAATACTGAGTACAGATTGAGGATTCGTGCTGACAAAACTGATTTCTTAATATCCATTTTTTACCTCACGTGAGAGAGCACAATAATGTAAACACACATTATGCAGTACTGTGTGTGTGTGTGTGTGTGTGTGTGTGTGTGTGTGTGTGTGTGTGTGTGTGTGTGTGTGTGTGTGTGTGTGTGTGTGTGTGTGTGTGTGTAGGCAGTAATCATAACAGAAGCCTGGTTTACTGATGATGATGTCACGGCAGGGATGCCTGGCTGGCCCACGTGCGGGCAGCAGCAGTCGGTTCCAGCCTCGGGGAGGTTCGACAACAGCCGGACTCCGTAGCACAGGCGCAGTCAGTGCGGAGCTAGACAACTAATCCGACCGGTCTAGGATTATCGCTTTTCGTCCAAAAATCTCTACCGGCGGAAACAGTAGGTACGCCTCCTCGCGCAAATTGGGCGCCGTGTTTGATGTCACCCTGCGCCTCCCCCCACCCCCCTTTGATGATGATTCGCGAGGAAGATGCGCCTGTGTGAGATTTCCGTTGACCTTCGCCTCCACTCGTCGAAACGTTGTGAAGCGCTGCCGCTACAGGAGCGCCCCGGTCTCTGCTCCTCCTGCCGCCGCTGCCCCACTTCTCCCCTTTTTGTCGCCAGAAATACAGGTGTCTTAACCGCCTCCGTGAAGCCTCGCTAATCTTTTCCCTTTTTTTTAACCAATAAAGACCGAGGCAGATGCCCCTCGCTCTGTCCTCCCGGCTTGTACTATGGTGGAGTTTCCATCTCTCAGTCCTTACTGGCCTCTCATCCGCTTTCTGGTGCCGCTGGCTATCACCAATGTTGCCATCGACCTCGGGGAACAGGTAACGTTTTCCAACGGTTTTAACGGTTTTGTTTGTTTGTTTTTCATTCCGCCGCCCTGTGACGTTTATGTTCTCGTGTGTCAACGGCCGCTGTTGCCAAGCAGCAATCTTTGAAGCTCCAGAAACCGTCTGAAACATGTCCACCCGTGTTTTTGTCAGTTAAAGGCGGTTGGCTTGTGTTGCAGCTAGAGCTAAGCTTAGCTGCAGACGTCCATTCGGTTTTTATGTACATTGTTAAGGAGACGGAGAGGGAGAGGGAGGCCCTAGTTTATTCTGAGACGTTTTTTTTGTCACCAAATGCGTTGAGCTACTTGTTTTTTTTTAATTTATTTATTTTATTATCCAGCTTGTCCTATTCAAGCAGCAAAAAAAACCCCCTGCCTGTGATTTTGTCTGTTTGCTTAATCAGGTGAATCTGAATCGAGGCCTGTGTGTACATCATGGCGGATGTACACAGATTAAAGGCACCAGGCGTTTGATTTTCTTTTTAATGGTCACGTTTTTTTCTGCTATGTCATTTCCTGTCCTTTCTCAGACTGGTCTGGGGAGGCGGCTGCCCTCTCCCATTACACTGAGCAGATAGTGTGAGAGTAAAAAAAACACACACACATTGTGACCGGGAGATGTTGGGATTAAGTTTATGTAATGTCTCTGTTAGCTGGTATAAATAGCACACACACACACACACTCCTGCACAAGGAAAAGGGCAGCTGCAGTAAATGTTCTGAATGGAAATGATTCTGGTGTTGTGTTTACTGTGCACACATTATGATGACACTCACCACTCACTGCTTTCCACTAAGCAAAAGTCTTTTTTTATTGTGTCAGGTATTCATTTTAAATGCAGGGCTATGTAGCGGAGTACGGTCTAGTCATAGATCAAGTTACACTCATAGTCACGGTCATGTGGGCTGGTCATGCCACTGTACTGAACTTCTCCTTCCCCCCCCTCCTGTGCTGTCTCATTCCCCTGGCACCTCACCCTCTCCGCACCGTATCTTCTCCAGGCCCTCAACAGGGGCATAGCCACAGTCAAAGAGGATGGGATTGAAATGCTGGCCAGCTACGGCCTGGCCTACTCCCTGATGAAGTTCTTCACCGGACCCATGAGCGACTTCAAGAACGTGGGTTTGGTGTTTGTCAACAGCAAGAGGGACCGGAGGAAGGCTGTGTTCTGCATGGTGACGGCCGGGGTCATCGCGTTCGTCCTCCACATCTTGATAGGTGTGTGTTCAAGGGTTTGTTTATGCACACGGGATGACATGCTGCGCTTAAACCGCATCCTCTAAAATAAGTATTTGGTAAAGTTTCATTATTGTAGCACCCCACAGCTTTCTTTCTGGGGAAGATCACAATCTTCTCCTGGTCAAAACAATGCAAACAAGGTAGAAATGATCTCCTTTACTCTCCTCACCCGTGGTGTGCTCTTTTTCTCCATAGCTTACACAGATTTAGGATACTACATCATTAATAAGCTCCACCATGTGGATGAATCTGTGGGACACAAGACAAGAAAGGCTTTCTTATACCTGGCTGCGTTCCCTTTACTGGATGCAATGGTGAGTGTACTGTATAGCAGGATTATTCTACATTACAGATCAGACATTTCATCATGAAATCGTGGATTTAAACACACTGGACTTGGTTTTAATCCTCTGTCCATGCTGGTTTCAAGCGATAGTGTATTCCCTGCTTGAAAGTCTAGTTCTCTTGCATTATATATAGCCTGCCATCCAGCTGTGGTGGAGAAAATGTCTAAAATAGATCCTTTGTTTTTAGTTTAAGCTCTGTGTCTTGGGATAACATCTCTGTCCATTGTTCCTGTTTTAAAGGCGTGGATTCATGCAGGGATACTTCTCAAGCACAAGTACAGCGTCATAGTAGGCTCTGCCTCAATCTCTGATGTCGTGGCCCAGGTAACGAGATGCATGTTTTATTTAATGCACATGGAAGCATTTGAAGAGTTGAAAGAAGGCTCAGTGGTTGATGATTTTTGGTGTTAATCGCTGCTGCTCTTTCCTGCAGATCGTGTTTGTGGCCATTCTCCTCCACAGTAACCTAGAATGTGTGGAGCCTTTACTCATCCCCATCCTCTCCCTGTATATGGGTGCCTTGGTCCGTTTCACCATCGTCGGTCTGGGTTACTACTGTAACATCCACGACAACATCCCAGACTCGAGTGGACTTGATGTGGGCGTAAGTGCTGCCTTTTTATTCTTAAACTGTTTTGTTTTGATCAAAGTCTCCTGTCAGGGACAATGGAACTAGTTGAATTTTATCCTAATAAAAGAGAAAGAGGGGGTGACATGCAGCAAAGGGCCATAGGTTGGATTCTGTGGACTCTACCAGTTTAGCTAGAGGCCACGCCTGATTTAAGCTCATTTTTAACACAAGTGATTAATCAGATTCGTCTTGATGCCTGCAGGGCGATGCCACTATCAAAAAGATGCTGAGTTTCTGGTGGCCCCTGGCCCTCATCCTGGCCACTCAGCGGATCAGCCGACCCATCGTCAACCTCTTTGTGTCTCGCGACCTCAAGGGGACCTCTGATGCCACAAAGGTGTGTGTGTCAGGAAATTAACTCACCAAATATATCTGAACTGTTCTTCTAGCAAGCACTTCCCTATTTTCCTACTTTTTATGTACATAACTGTCATATATGATTAATAATAAATCAGGTTGTTTTTTTTACATCCCACCTGGGTGTTATTAATAAAGCTGCCACAAATGGCTTGATAGTAATGCTGGTATAATTATAGGCTTTTGCTCGACATCGTTAAGATGGGCTTTATAGTGAAGTGTTTGTGAAGCCAGTGGACTAATTTTCCCCTCAAGTTATTGCAGATGAAAAGCCAGATGCTAACAAACTCCCTCTGGAGCTTTCTGGCTTACAGAGACTCTAACTACTAGAGACAATACAAAGCTGTTTACCAGAATGAACTGGAAATCATTGACAACACCGGCTGCCAGAGGTTTGGGTGATTCACCATGTACATGTGAAACTCAGGGCATGATTACACTGAGCGAAAACATCTCTACATGGCCCTACTGTTCCTGACACTGCCCGTTGTTGTTTGGACACAATGACAAGCTCAAGGCTGTTATCCAATCATAAACTTGTGAAAAACCGCACGTCGCTGAGAAAGTGACAGACCCACGTGTTGCTTTCATGGCTGCTGTTGGTAGACACCTGTCATTAATTTAGCCGTGCGTGCCTTGTGTGGTATTTTTAACCTTAAAGCAGTGGCGTGCTGATGACTTAGCTGCTGTGTCTTTGTCATTCCAGGCCGTGGCTGTCCTCACAGCCACATACCCTGTGGGTCACATGCCCTACGGTTGGTTAACCGAACTGAGAGCAGTGTACCCTGCCTTTGACAAGGTAAGCCAGACTCCCATAGCAAGTATTTGCTGCAGTGGGAACAAGTCATTGTTTCACTAATATTCCTTTTCTCATCTTCAGAACAACCCCAGCAACAAGATGAACGCTGGCACCCCTGTCACCAAGTCGCACATTAAAAAGTTTACATTCTGCTGTCTGGCTCTGTCGCTCACGGTAAGAATCTTGATTTTACTCAGAATATGGCATAAATTAGCTCAGAAAGAAGGTGTGGTTAACAGTTTGTTTTTACGGTCTGTACGGAAACAATCAGTCTGGCTGGAATTTCTGAGGAAAAATGAATGTGGTTCAGAGGTGAAGCAGTTCATCAAATTACAGAAAAGTTATTCTGCAACAATGTTGATAATCAAAGAATCATTTTAGTCGATTACCAAACCAAACTGCCATGTTTTTGGCTCTCTAAATTGAGTACCCTTGGGGAGGCATTTTTGACTATATTCTGTCATAGGCTTAACAATTAATTAAAAAGATAAAGTCCCAATGAGGTAAAATGATGTCTTTTCAGGCATTGCTGTAATTTAGACAGTGTTAGTGTTAACAACTAGGCCCACTCTGGTAATTGATACGCTAGCATTAAGTTCCAGTATCCATTTTCATAATAGGCACGCCTACACTTGCAGTGTATTTGTTTGGTGTAAGATGTCTTTCGCTGAGACTTCACCTCTTCTATAGTAGGTGTCAGTTGTCACAAGTAATTTTTCTTCCAAAAATGCATTAAAGAATGCCTGATTATACTGCATGCACTCATATTTTTGAAAGCACATGCACTGTATTTTGGCTTCTTTTTCATGGTTGTAAATCTATTTCTGCAGCCCCAACAGGTATTTTCCCCAAAACACCTCCGCTATGTTTACCTTTTTCTAATCCTGTTGTACCACAGATTGAAAGATACTGAGTGTAGGTCAGGGTTCAGTCCCAAGACTGACAGAACCAGTCCGATGTTATGCCGAAACATGTTTGACATAGATTTTGCGAAGCTTGCCAAAGACAGCGCTGTCAGGTTTTCCACTAAATAATCTCTGACCTCGACTGCTTACTCAGAAACAAAGACAACATGTAGGAGGTCTAAAAAAGGTCCTACTTTCTACATAATTATGCTGGTACAGCTGCACACTAATGTTCAAAGTGATGGGGGAAGCTTAGTCGCAGTCGTACTCAATGTACTTTTCCTTTGCCATCCTGGCGTGGTTTCGGGTTGCAGAGAGGGAGACACATTAGGGTGGAATTTGTGAAGAGGCTAAATGGGCTTTTGTTCCCCTTAACACTCCCATCCAAGCTTTAAGAGCTTAATAAAATAGGCATTCACATAAAACATATCGGTTAACACATTCCAAAAGCCCCTCGCAGGTGTGCTTCTTCTCCTAAGTAATGAGTGCTGCAGTCACACTGTGTACGCTGCTGCAGCGTTTTTGTTTTTCAGCAAACTGCTTGAATAATTATGCCAACAGATCTGCAAGAATACTGTGATCCAGTCGCTCTCTCGTATTTGCCTTTTACTCAAGGTTAATAAAATGAAGTGAGTTTCTGTTAAGTAAAAAGAAGCCTTTGACCCAGTTAGTTGTCGCAACAGCACGAATAAGAAAAACAGGAAGTTTGTGGCCAAGGTTGGGTCTTTTAGGAGGAGGAGGAGGAGGAGGTGAGTGGCACGCCAGATGTGGAATCTCAGAGCTGTAAACATGCATGTGAGGGGTGTGTCTTCGGTACAGTACAACGGGCAGATAGGTTATGTCCTGTAGCGGTGTTGAAAACAGAAACTGACAGCTCTCATGTCAGGGCTTGTTGTGATTACACTAAGGAAAGACAACAGAATGAAAAAACAGCAGAGGAGGCAGATGAAAGTGTATTTGAGAAAGGCACTGAGTATTCTTCTGTGACAAATAATTCCATTTTATGAAAACAGACTTGAGACGGTGAGTGTGGATGTCTCACCTTGTTTGGAGAAACCGCAACTGAGTCAAGGGAGACGGCAGTTGCTCTGGAGCCAAACAAATTAGTTGCCTCCACCTTGCTAAAATAATGATAGCTGGTAAGGAGACACCGAATGAAATCATCAATTACAGTAATCTATTCCTATATTTTCGTTAAGGGGATTAAAACCCACAAAACCACATTAAAAGCCTTTTGCGCAATTGATAATTTCCTACTGCCTGTCTAAATGAGAAGAGTGAGACAGTGACATGTTCATGGAATTACTCCAGGCGACTTTTGTTCCAGGGCACTCAAAATCTTGTGCTGTGTCATCTTTTCTCTTCCCATAAGATATGACTCAGTGTCAGCAGCATAAAATATTTTTGTTTTCGATTCATTTGGTAGATGCTTTGTCCAAAGCAACATACAATTGACGTACAATCCAATGTAGTCTTGGAGATAGTTGAAGGTTGTGTTCCATCATCCATTTTGAGATACGATTGAAGCGGACTGAGGTCTGTGCTGAGAGACTCGGGTCCCCTGGAGGACAGATAATCCTGGGTGTTATCAGCATAGTGCACCAAGGGAGGTGTTGTATATTGAGAATACAAGGGGACCAAACACTGATCCTTGCGGTACCCCAGTGGAAAGGAAGTGATGCTTGGACTCTTTTCTTGCCACCACTTTGAATGACCCCTGTGAGTACTGAGAAAGGACTCCAACTAGAGTAGTGCAGTGCTCAAGATGCCTGGTTCAGATTGGGTGGACCGGATGATTTGGTGGTTCAGTGTCAAGATGAGGCCTCAGGGTTTTTATCTCTGACCGCAGTATAGCTTCTGTTTGTAGATTATTTTGAGCATCTGAGACTTACATGTGATGTAGAACTTCGCATAAGGAAAGGTAGCAGTGAGACCTGCCAGCAGTTTTCCTCCTGAGAAGGGTTTAGCATTTGCTTTTTCAACGCCAGTGTTCAGGGGTGAAAGACAACAGCATGTCCAATTCATCAACACTGTCCTTTGAAAGTAAATGACTCCAAAAGAGATTTTAACCGCAGCTGATTGCATTAATAGAGGGGATAATATGGGTGAATTTGGTTTAGTTGCAGATTAGGAAGCCAGTCCTTGCCCAGTTGCCAGAGCAGGAAGTATGATTGGTTAAAAGCGCATTTTTTGGATATAACCAGGTCTCAGTGGGATAGTGAGTGTAATAGGACTGTCCAACCGAGAAGGAGGTACAAGTGAGTGCCCGGAGGTTTTTAAAATTGTTGAGTTTTTGCATAGGGGTGAAATTTGCGTTCGCTTTGAATGAATATTCTGAAAAAAAACGTTTTTTATGGATCTCTAGGCCCCCTGATGCTTGTTCTACGTTTGGAGTGCAGATAAACTATACAGTTTTACACAAATTGATGTAATATTCATGTTCTGATCAGACAGGTTTATTGTTCTGTTCAACACTCCCTAACATGCTTACATTACAGGAACGGCTTTGAGATGCTTTGGTAATGTTGCACGTGCCTCTGCAACTGCTTCTAGAAACAATAACATTGTCTGTCATGCGTTTGCTCGCTCGCTTGTTTTATGAGAGCTTCAAAGGGCCCACACTCAATCCGAAACCCCTCGAGTTAATGAACTAATGAAATCTAATGAGGCGTGCTGAGCGACTCTATTGTGGTGCAGTGAACGCAAAAATGAATTTGCCTTTGTTCCATTCTGTGTCCAGCTCTGCTTTGTGGTGTTTTGGACTCCTCACATATCAGAGAAGATCCTGGTTGATATCATTGGAGTGGAGTTTGCTTTCGCAGAGCTGTGTGTGGTCCCGCTCCGAATTTTCTCCTTCTTTCCCTTGCCAGGTAAGACACTATAGATTAGACGTCCAGCTGCATTTTCCCCCCTGCTGTGGCTTTGGCCGGGGCGTAGCTCGGACCAGTGGGGTGATGTTTCCACTTTGTGTGTTTTCAGTGACTGTTCGGGCTCATTTGACTGGATGGCTCATGACCCTGAAAAAGACCTTTGTGCTGGCCCCCAGCTCCGTTCTCCGCATCATTGTCCTCATCACCAGTCTAGTTGTGCTGCCTTATATGGGGTAAGTCAACACTTCAGAGAACAGTGTCAGGGTCACAAAGGTCAGCACTGTGACTCAGGCTCACTTTGTTATTTAATTCAGTATTGTGTGTTATTCTGGTAAAATGGTTGCTTTTTTATATTCATTGTTATTCCCAAAAGGATCAAACAGGAGGATGATTCACTTCCACTTCTGAAATAATCCTTTATTATAATCCTTTGTATTTCAGGGTTCACGGGGCCACACTCGGGGTTGGATCCCTCCTGGCCGGCTTCATAGGAGAGTCCACAATGGTTGCCATAGCAGCGTGCTATGTTTATCGACAACAGGTGAGAACACCTGGGAGGTCATTGCCAACATAAATACACACCTTATTCTGTTATTTCTGCAACCATTTTAACTAGGCGTGTCCCTCACTTATTACGATCATCCTGTTTAGTTTGAATAGGGTTGTAACTGAAACTAATCCATTCTGAGTACATGCAAGATAAAAAGACCTAAAACCTTTCGTTTAGGACAGTAATATATATATATATATATATATATATATATATATATATATATATATATATATATATATATATATATATGGGTGTGGATGCTAAAGTATTTACAGTTTTCTGTCCGTCTCACTATTATGAAAACCAAGAGCGATACAAACATTCTACATATCTTTACTTAACTAAATTTGTTGTAATTGACACATTACATCCTAATTGAAAGGACATCTACACATGAGACTTAACAATATAATCCATTTAGGATCTGAAAAGTCCCATATTTTAATGTTCCCAGTGCAGCATTTTTAGCCTCCCTTTTATTTATTATTGATTCCCTAGAATTTAAATTGACTGTAATCTCATATTCCAATTTGTTTCCTGTGTGTAATGAATTAGCACTGCTAACCAGAAGCATTTGAGGTTATTGGGTTCAGGAGCTTCCGCATGTTCCTAAATACTTCCATTATCACGTGGTTCCTCCATTTTGCAGCTTATTGAGTATTCGATCAGCACAACAGTTCTCTGGGCCGCAGATTTTGGCAGTGCTAGTTCTCCGCTTCTCAGCGACTTTTGTGGTTTTGATTCCTTTTTTTGCCTGTTGCTTCTGCAGAAAAACAATGAGATGTCCAATGAGCTGGTGGTGGAGGGCGAGGACTCTGCCCCGATGAGCGAGGTGTGCTCCAGGACTCAGATGGACGCCATCGAGGAGCTCCAAGAGGAGGAGGAGGAGGAGCAGGAATGAACACTGCAGGGGAAGGTAAAGCTGACCTCCAAGTGGAACTTTGTGGAAGAGGAGACTGCCGAGTGTTACAGTGCTGGAGAGGAGAGAGGACCCGAGTATGGTTTGGTTTCAGAGGGTTCTCCCGACAGACTAAACTTTGAACAAGAGTGACGAGGTCTTCTGCACGACGACCAACACACCATTAAAACGCACACTGTAAAGAAAGCCATGCACCTCCAAGTGTTCATTCAGTGTAAATACCGTCTTCCAACCTTTCCCTCAGTTCTCATCGTTTTGCATCATCCCATCCGCCGGTGTATTAACCACTTTCATGTGTTTACTGGTAAACATGGAAAAACGACACAGGAGAACTTTTCCTCCTCAGCAGCAAAGAATGAAACGTCTGTCGAGTGGTTGTGGAGTTGCCAAAAAACAGAGTTCATTATTTTATGTTATTTTATCAAGATTAAGCGGCAAGGCCTTGCTTGAATTCAAACATAGACATGTTGTGGGACTTGTTGGGTTGTGCAATCGTATTTTACATACAACAGTGTACAGATTATTGTTGTTTTATATAGGTAATGCAATGTGTATATTTAATTGCCCAGAGGGGTCAGGAATCCCTCGTTATATCATTGCGTGTGTTACAGAAAATCGTTATGATTGTTCACTTTCCATGCAGTCTGGGAGTCCATCTACTTTTGTTTTGCCAAGCATTTTCCTGGTAGTATTCCCACTGTCTTATGTATTGTATATACTGTATAGGCATTCTTATTTGGCAAATAAATTGCTTTATTATTAACACTTGGTTTTTGTTGACATTGGCTTTAGGTCCTCATTGTTTGAACCTGCTGCTGTATGTGTACAATCAGCTTTTTGTTTCCTCCTTTAAATACCATGTAACCATGTTATTCCACCAATTTAGGAAATGTTTTGTGGACAATGCCATTGACAGACAACAAATGTATTGTATGTTGATATAAAGAGTACGTATGTCAGTTTAGACCCCAAACAGCTTTAAACACCTGTTCGATCTCTTACAATACAACAGAAACCCAGATAGACTTATTTGGGAAGGGTAGTGCTACTATAAACAAGTACAGTCCACAACAATCACAGGTTTAGATCATAGGAAAATCCATTGTATTCAACACATTTTACAGGTGGAGTCTATGAGACCCCCAAACAGACGTAATGTGTCATTTTCAGTAGCTCGGAAACTTCAGTTTAAAGTTCTCATAAAATTAGGACAAGCCATAAAAACAGGAAAAAAAAGACTTTTAGAAAAATTGTACTTTGATTTTATCTAAATGCCAGCGAAAGAACATTCCTGCAAATGGCATAATCAATGTTTTACCGTCGACAGATCACCTTCACCTGCTCTGGAATTAGGGCAAGAAAAATGGCGTCTTATCACTAATAACCAACATTCATTCTTATTGTGCATTATTTCTAAGGCAACATGGAGGACCAAGCGAGCATTTACTACTGAATCCAGTGGCTGGTGGTTGGGACTGTTGCCAGTATTTGCAGCAACATTGGCACATTTTTTTCCCCTCAGGACAGCTTGGTTAAAGGCAACATGTTACACATTTAGTTTGAGACATACACACACAGTTGCAAACACACACACACGGATCACAAATCACACCTCTTAACACAGAGGCTGCAATTAATCTTCACGGTCCTCTGATTGGGTGTGAGCTGTTGTTAGACCTGATAAATCATCCAACCCTTCGACTAAATCACTCTATTCACTTCATTTAAAATGTTTTTCATGATGAATGAATAATAAATTAATACACAAATTAAAGTGCCCAAATTCCAGTGTAAACACCAACCATCTAATCATTTTGGCGCTGTTGGCAGCTCCATTGTGTTTCGATCAGGATTTTACAGAGAAAACGTGTAAAACAAAAAAAAGTTTCTCAGGAAATTTGGGCTTTTTTTCCCACCCCACCTGAAAGTCAAAATGACACCCTGCAAAGTAATTTGGACTTAACTGAGGTGATCCCGCAATATCAGATGCACATATGTACACGTACCCAAATAGAAAACTCTGTATACAGTACAGTGTGTACAAAAGTGTGTAAATCACATTTTGTACGGGGTCTCAAATCAGCATTTTAATTGTTAAAGGAATAGAGCAACATTTTGGGAAATATGCTTATTTGCTTCCTTACTGTGAGTTATGTATTAAGATCGATATCACTCTAATGTCTGCATGCTTAATATGAAGCAATTTGGCTTGGCTTAGAGAAAAGACAGGAAACACTCCTTCAGACAGAAAGTTGTTCCTGTTTGCAATCTTTGTGCTAAGCTAAGCTAACCAACTATTCAACAGAGAGACGCGAGTGGTACTGATCTTCTTGACTAACTCTCAGTATTAAAGCAAATGTGTCACAAAATGTTAACTATTCCTTCAGTTGGCGTAAATCTGTTCATCTTGATCGACCTGAGGAGTGTTTTGTTTGTATGGCAGGAGATTTCTCTGCGGTGGCATCACCTCGAGTTGAGCTGCATGTGTGGTTCTTCTGCAGCCTCTACAACTGGCACATTGTAGTGGCGATCGTCCTCTGTGACGAGGCACACGGACGGCCAGTCGTCCTTATGGTCGTCTGGGTAGTAGGTGACAAACTCCTCTGTGTCAACCTTGTACAGTCTGTAAACTTGAATGGTGCACTGCAAGGCGTAGCCCAGCAGGAACATCTCCACCTGCACAAAAGGCACAATGCACTGAGATAATAGCATGGTTACAGGAGAGCCCCATTTAAAATGCGTAGTGTTTAATCAGCTGCTTTGCTCAAGCACATGATATTTATGGGTGGGGTTTCTTTGTGGAAAAAAAGTGCCGGCAAAAGCTTTAAAGCAAAAAAGAGAAAATAACAATTAAATCACTCAGCAGTTTGTCCTTCCTGAAGCCTCCTCACCCCCGGGGCAGATGAAGTAGAGACACTCTGGCTCAACAGCACAAGCGCAGGCATGTTCTACTGTTCATGTCTGAGATCATGAGAACGTGAAGAACGAGAATCTAATGGCACGTTTGTTGTTTGTTGTGTGAAAACAGTTTATTCAGCAGAAGTGTTCTGCTGGATTCGTACGGGTGAGTTTCTAGTGTTGTTTACCATGTAAGGAAAAGGCAACTACTGTATGTAGCCAGTAGAACATCTTTAAATGCCTTATTTAATTGAGTCTGCGGTTGTCTGTTCAACAAATATAAAAGGACGCCCTGCGTTTCTTTTACCTGCTCCAGCCCGGCGCTGAGGCCCACGTGGCTGAGGTGGTTGGAGAGGAAGGAGCGCGGGCAGTCGGATGAATCCCGAGCGAACAGCAGCCAGCAGAAGAGCGGGACGTCCCCACCGCCCTGCATGCAGCTGTGCAGCTCCACCGCTCTGCCCAGCATCAGCAGCTTGAGCGCCTCCAGCAGGCCGAGCTCTTCTCCTCCCTGAAATGCTCGCTCGCACAGCTGCTGCCGCTCCACAGCAGAGGAGCAGTCCACTGCTGCCTGCCACTGGAAACAAATCAATGACATTAATCAATAACTATTAGGATAAGCATTTCATCTTTACGTCATTTCTCACGCACAAATGCCAAACATTTCACTTTGCCGTAGTTTTCTGATTGCTTTTAGACAAATAAGACAAAAATCAGGGTCAGTGGATTTCCATTTCCCTATTCCTTACATACACAGTGGCCTAAATGTGGATCCAGCACAGACCAGAAAACCACAACAAAGTCTATTTTAAGTGCAACTGTATGGAATCCATAATGTCAATGCACACAACTTTTAAAAAAACGTGTGTGCAGTAAACACCAGAATTCCTCACAAGCTAGCAGTGGCCGTGACTGACTATAAATTCTGCTTGGGGCCGCATACGGTTATAGTAAAGAGGCCGTGTGGTTTTACAAGTTGAAACGGTTTCTTTGAGGCTGAGGGTCCGTCCACCCCTCCAGATTCTTGAGAGCATTACTAGATTGTGTGTTATGGACAGCATTTGAAAGACTACCTCCCTTTAACATATGGTAGCAATAACATCTAAAAGCTCCGGGGTAGAATATCAATACCCTCAGTGTCCACTGATGGCATAAATATAGTGCTGTGGTTTACTCGCTGTGTCTTTAAAATACTTTTTTTATTGCATGTTTCTGAGCAGATTTGAAGCCAGTACCTTATTTCGGAGAAGCTCCATGTAGGCTTTTAGCTGCTGGGTAGCATCTCCCGTCCCCTCTCCCTGCAGGCAATCTCCAGGAAACGTCCACTGATTTATCAGATCTTCCTGGGCCTCAAGTTGCTTCGGCAGCTGTGGTTAAAATGCTCAGATGAGATTTCAGCTGTGTTCAAATGAGCAGAAGCACTGGTCTACACAGACATTAGAAAAACAACCATTGACCAATCCTTGCTAGTTGTTTGAAGAATTGAGATGATGTTTTTTTTTTTAAGTTGTTCAAAAACCACCAGCAAAAATGTATGGCCTTAATTTAAAAAGTGTGTGTCAATCTGCTGTTAGGCAATATTGCAGCTAACAAGCTTACAACCAACTATAACAACCGAGGGTTAAAGAAAAACTCTGGAGTTACAACAGGTTACATTAAAGTCCTACTCATGACAGCACATCCTCTATGAAGCATTTCCCTACATGGTTAGGGTAATGTTAGACTCACCGGATCTACACTTTGGGTATATAAGCCTGCCATTGGCCGCATATTTCACGCATCACTCATCCCCTTCTACTGTCTGCGTGCTACCATTTTCAAAACCCCCTTAGCTATGGGATTCAACAACAACATCCGAGCTAGCAAGCTAGCTAGCTTGGTTCTTCCTGTGAATTGTTTTAAAAATATTTGTATATTTATATAGTAAATATTTTAATGGCAGGGCTCGCCTCCCCATGTGTAAATGTTTTACCAAAACCAGTTCCCTCCCAAAAACTCTTTTGCAAGGGCACCATCGCTGCATCTTGGGCCTGGCGCCACCCAAGATGATTGTGATTGGTTTAAAGAAATACAAACCACAACAGCAATGATAAAGGATGCAGCCAGACTGTTCTCCAGCGCTGCCACAAGGCTGTGGAGATAAAGTCTGGCCATGCGACCAAAGCTAATCTTAGCAGCTCTGTCCTGTTCTTTATTTAATCTGATTGTAAATATGAACAGTTATGTTAGCTAAGCAGCCAAACAGTGTTAGTGACATCTTTCCTTATCATACCGATAATACTAAGAGTAACAAACTCTACATGGCAATACAATTTTTATTCTGGAGCCTGCGACATGTAGCTTTTGTCTCTTAATAACACAACATGGATTTAAACATTATGACTCTCGTTTTAAAGTCACCTAGCTAGAATCATTAAAAAGTCAACCAGAGACAGCATATTGAAATCAGAGAGCTAGCTATGATGTGAACGCCAAATGCAATCAGGCAACAACAGTCGCATCTTTCAGCCTGAAAAACAGATGGTGAAAGGCTAGAAATGAGAAGCGTGTTTGACTAGCCTTTACTGGTAATGTTGTTTAAAACTGACTAAGGATGTCGATGGTTCATCTTAATCATTACCGCCAACGGTTATGTGCTGGCCCGTGCTGTGCTTAGTCACTGTCAACTGATACCACCTCATTAAGTGAGTATTTACCATATTAATGTCCTCCTCCTGCAGCCATGCAGGCAGCTGGCTGCTGTGGGACAACACCTGGAACAGTGTGGCTCTGAGGGCACAGTAGTTGTCCCCCCTCACTCTCCTCACGCTGCCGAACCTCTGGGACATCTCTTTATAACCCTGCAGCAGACACACCGAGACACCACAGAACATCTCTTTAGCCATTCATGTGTAAAAACACAACGTCTGACTTTAATCTGAGACACTTTTTCCCAGGAGCTCACAGGCACAGACCTTTCTAATGAGAGCACTTTTGGAAGTATTTCCTTTCCACTCTCTCTCGCTGTAAGACAGAATATCCACCGCTGCAGCCAAACTGCATCTGTCCTCCACCTTTAAAACTGAGAGAGAGAGAGAGAGAGAGAGAGAGAGAGAGAGAGAGAGAGAGAGAGAGAGAGAGAGAGAGAGAGAGAGAGGGGAGATTTGGAGGATATGATGGGCAAAACAAAAGGACTATTGTCTATATTTACATGACAAAACAAAAGTAGTGCTGTGTGAAATCTTTGATGCCACTTCAGTCTGTAAATGTGTGATTTGGATGCACTTACTTGTAGCTTCTGGTTGATTTTTTTGTGATGCTGACAACTCCTCGGCTCCTCTGTACAGATCTTCTTCACTAAAAAGGGGAAAAAAAACACTCTGTAAGTACATTACTTATTAGACTGGCAATGATTTATGTTTCTCTAGAAAACAAGTTTTGTTTTGTCTATAAAGCGTGATACGGCTTCTTCCTCTGTGCCATAGAGCTCCATTGTTGCCTCAAAACTATTAAAAACACATCAGTGATCCACTGGGTGACATGTTTCTTCTTTTCAATGACCATGGGCACTGTAGTTTATTTTGAGTTAATCCCCCCCCCCCCCCACACACACACACACACACACACCATGGTGCTGCTGCAGTAAATACTCATTAGCACTTTAAATGATTATTAATCCACAGCTGAAAACAGTCAACAGACTCCAAATTGACTCCTGATTGAGTAACATCTTCTAAAAACCCCAGTGTTACTTGACCTTTAGAAAAACAAAATATACTGCACGTTTGAAACCCATCTTTACAGAACTACGTCTCCAGTAGCAACAAATGAGTTTGGCACTGACTGAGCGCCACAGGGTGGAAAAGTCCGGAAGTGTTGAGAGACGGACACAGTATTGGTTTTGGTCTTTTTAGGAATTAGTTGACAACAAAAAATATAGAAAGAACTAGTTATCATTTGGCCTCTTCTCTACGATCTACCTTCCTATTTCTTGTGACCTTGCTCACACCCATTTTCAAACTTGGCCTTCATTTTATCTTAACAACAACTCTGTATCTCGCACAGCTGCGATGTTACTGCAGAGACAAAATCTGTCTGCAGCTAGACATAATTATCTAGCATAACACGCAAACCCGCTTGTGTGGTGGTTCCAGCTACAGTAGGTGTCTCCAGGACACCAACTATACCCTTGAAACTCATTATCAATTCTTCAATTTCTTAATCTTCTGCACCATGACAACAAACAGCAAAAAATCTACAGAATTTCGATATTTCCTCACGTTTTTGTACAAATTACTTTGTGGTGTACCAGTGCGTGTACATGGAAATTCAAACCAATAACACAGCGTGTCCCAAAATCTCCCAGAGTTCCCCTCGCCCTGCATGTTTCAAATCTCTCCCTGCACGACACAGATGAGTCAAAGGATCACCTGGTTATGAAATCCTGAAGCTTCTCGATAACCAGCTGATCACTGAAACTGTTGGAGCTCAAGCAAGGGTCAATATTGACTTGATTGTCATTTATACAGAGTAAAAATAATTATGTAGACACACATATAGTGTAGTTTAGTCTTTCAAAGCTGAAGATTAAACACATGGTACTGGACGTGCATTGCCACACAGTTATAAACAGTCTCTTCCTGTGTTGTGTCCCACTTTGACGTCTTGTTTCAGAATTACAGAAGCATTACTGCACTCTGACTCAATCTTTCAATAAAAAACATGGCTAACACGTGATGTGATTTTCACTCCATCAAGTAACTACAAACCTGGTGCCCAGGTCATCTTCATCAGAGTCTTCTTTCTCTGTGGCGGGTTTCTCATCAGCCTTTACATCAGTGGATGGGCTCCCTGCCAGGTGCTCCTCTGTTCCAGACGCCTCCTGAATCTCAGCATCTTTCCCAGCCTCAGCCTCGGCCTCAGTGGGAGCGTCCTCTGCCTCCCCCTCAATCTCGTCCTCCTCCTTCACTTTGGGAACATCTCCATCTCTGTCCTGTCCTTTCTGCGCAATTTCCTGCCCAATATCCTGTTTGATTTTCCCCAAGGAAGGGACCTCGTCTGAACTCGTAGTTGCACACTCAACATCTGGCTCTGCATCCTGATCGGACTTTGAGCTGGAGAGAGGACACATCTTTGGTACTTTTGCTGCTGCTTTATACGTATACATCAAAAGTGTTTAGGTCAGTATTGGGTAAGTATTTATGCCATGAATGCATATTATCAGTATTAAATGTGCAAATTGACGTACATTTTATAAAACCTGAAACATTAATTTGGGGAGACAAATATTGCGTAAAAGTGTGGGTGCAACAATCATTTTGATACAACTAATACAACAAACTGTGGTGCCTATATGCCCCCTAGTGGTCATCATCTCTCAAAAACACAAGTACACAGTTCATGTAAACAAGTGTTGTGGTTTTGATGTCACAAACTCTGAACCCACTGACCTCTCGCTGGCGTCCGCCGGAGCTGTGGTCTCTGGCTGCCGGACCCAGTTGGCAGCGTCTAGTTCCTCGCCACTGTGGTTGAGTCCCGTGGGCTCCGACCCAGGAGAAGACTCACAAACATCATAGCTTTGTTTGACCTCAGGATCGGCCTCCTCGCACCCTGAACAACTCCCATTCTCTGAATCCTCCGTCTCAGCACTAACCAGAGGATGACAGGGGAAAGGTATTAACGACTGTATAGCAGGAGCTCAGTCTGATAATGCTCCTTCTTCCCTCCAGTACAATCCTTCAGTGTGGTGTCTTTTGACGTCACAATAAATCGCGATAGGTCGTTTATTTCCGGCTGCATTATTAATATCATTATTCCTTCTCTGATTTGTTTTATTTGAATATGTTTCAGTCGACTTAAGAGGCAAAATTATCAAGTTATTAACCATAAAAAGACAAAAGGGAAAGTCTAAAATAATATTTCCCCTAAGTCTTTGTGTAAGTACAATTTATTTTCTGCTTTCTTATTATTTTAATCATCCACCCAGCATGACGTTTATTAACCTATTTATTATAGTTTTATTTGAATAAATAGTCAGCATTTAACTGATTCTGGACATGACTTTTATTTAGATATTTATTTTATTTATCTTTTCTCAGTGTTTGTTTTCTAGAATTGGGTGACAATGTAATATATTCTATGTGTCAGGTATAATTATGTAGAAGAGTAATCCTTAAAGCAGCGGTGTAGTCCTTTTGCGGAGTCATATCGGTACACAACACACATGGAAAAGGTCTATTTTCATTCCAGCTCAAAAATTCACTGTATCGACAAAAATATGCAATGCAATTACACTCTCTAAAATCAGTTTTAGTCTCAAAAATCTTATATCAGTCGGGCCCTAAAAAGTAACTAGGAATGCAATTCTCAGTCTTAATGGCAAGTATTTCGATTCAACCACATGGTATGTTTAATTTTTTTGCCAACTGAATTTGACTGTGGCGTGACTCACCAGCTCGGAGGCTCTCCGTCGTTTTCCTGACTGACCACGGAAATGGACGACACCTCACAAGCTGCTGCAGCGGGCTGACAGTTTGGCACAGATAACACATAATTGTTTAGTTCTGCTGATGGCTCGGCTACAGCGCTCTCTACAGTGACTCTGGAGCCGGCCTCTTCTTCATCATCGTCATGAGTAGTGTCTGGTGTAATGTGCTCTCTTGTTTCAGTTGTCTCAGTATGGTTTTCATGGCAAACTACATCTGAGGGTGGATGGATTTTGTCCTGTGCTGAGGCTGGATTTTCTTCTTCCGGTGCCTCATTTGTTGGTGTAAAAACCTCCCAGTCAGCTGCGGCGTTTTCTTTCTGCGGAGAGTTTAAAGTGCATTGCAGGAGTTCAGCTTCACTGTCTGCAGGACGGTCCGGCACATCTTCATTGTGTGCTCCGGTGGAGTTTTCTTTGAGTTCAGACCCTTTGCGGGGAGAAGGCGTTGCTTTTTTTGTTTGTATAACATCCTTCTGCGAGGGTCCATTCTCCTGAATGTTATTGGGCTCAGTCTCTGCAACCTCAGGACTCTGCTTCACGTGCACAGCCTTCTCCACCTTTATGTTGGCCTCATCAGGCGTTTTCCTGAGTGACGTAACCCAGAGAGGATGAGCAATATCATAATATACAACAAAAACATCCCTCAAACCTTACATTCAAACTCAGTTGCAGCCTTGATATCTTCAGTAAGTAGCCTTTTAACAAACAGGAACCCAGAATAGATTTGTGATCGCAGATAACATTTTTCAGCGAGATGTTTAAGATTCTTTCTGTAATGTGGGTGGGGAGGAAGTGTGGAAATGTATAATCAAAACAGTCGTCTTTACGTAGCATCTCTGCACCAACCACTGACAAAGTTACCCTCTATGACCCGGAAGTCCCCCAGTCCTATGTGTACTCACTCCTTATGTTGCTGTGACTTGGTCACATGACACACCCCTTGCAAACCTTTAAGGGGAAAACCTAAGTGTTCATTTATTACCAGTTATCCAGCAGTGGGTCACATCTTTAAAGGAAATGTCACAACCTCACATTTGTCTACTTTCTGAGGTTATTTTCTGCAATAATTCAAAATCTGGACAAATCCCATTAACTTTTTGAAATAGTTCTAACATTTGCTATGATCATTCTTTGTAAAAAAAACTTGGAGAGAACGGTGAATGTGTGGCCACTTTTAACAAGTCAGAGCGACACACAAGCTCAGGTCATGTTACTGGACTCCTAGTACCTTTTACAATTCAATTCAATTTAATTCAATTTTATTTATAGTGCCAAATCATAACAAACGTTATCGCATGACACTTTACAGACTAGGTATAGACCACACTATGACTTATTTATGATTTACATTGACCCAACAATTCCCCCGTAGAGTACGGTGGCAACGAAAACCTCCTTCCCTTGTACAGGCAGGAACGTCAGACAGACCCAGCTCTGTGGAGGACAGACATCTACACAGGATACTCTGCTTCCTGGCTTTTTAAACACAATGGATTTGGCCTGTTAGCTGCTGCAACAGAGTGTCCTCCTGGTTTACAAGAAATGACAATATCAATTGTTGTTTTATTCACTGCTGTCTGAGCTAAAATCGCCCCTCTGGGACATTCAAGGTTTACCCTACTCTATATCTGTGTGATCAGGAAAATACCTTTGGGGATGTAACCCACTGCTGAATAACATAACTTTTTGGATTTGACCAGATCATGTTGCTGAGGTCCAAAAAGAAGGGAACTGAACTAATATTCACACTATACTGCAATGTTAATCTCACCTGATGTCATCATCTCTTTCAGGACCACAGGCGCCCACCACAACTGTTTCACCAGTGGGCACTGTGGCCTTCAAGTCATCTTTCAGCAAACCACTTCTTTCCTCCGCACTGCCACAGGGACTCTCAGCACGGCAGCAAACGGTCCCCATCTGCTCACTCCCTCTGCTTGGGAGGTCCGACCAGGATGAGTCGCTGATGCCTGGGGATTTCAGGAGTCCATGGTGAAGAGGGTCAGGCTGCTGCTAACGCCAGGGAGCAACCACGGGTATGCTTCGTTATAGAGTTGATATCTGAAATCACAATGACACCAATTAGTTAACACTTGTATATGGTGTAACAGGTGTTGCAGTAAATTCTGTGACCAATCATATTCTGTAACCTGAATTTGAGCTATGCTGCCAATCCAAATGTTGTTTTAATCACATATTATATTGTTATAGATGTGACCAAAAATGGTGACAGCAGTGGTAACTCTCTCTGTATCTTAATATTATGGTGGTCACAGTATTTGGTTGATATACAAATGTCTGACCCTATCTAAATACTAAGAGGGCACACTTTCTGGCTAATACAGACAGCATGTTACCACGGTATTACAACATGTTTGGAATGTAGCTGACTTTATAATCTGGGTCACATGTTTTGTTTGAACACCTGCTACTACATTTTTACTATTAATACACTACTGTTAATGTCAACAGAATAAAAGGAAGTAAGGACGGTGCCAGCATATTTCACACTGCACATGCAGCGGTCATTCCCACATTAATAATGACATAAACGCATACCTCGGTTGAGTTCATTAAGAGACAGACTCCCATGTAGCTCCGGGTGCTGTTTCACTTTTGGTTAGCCAGCTAGCTGACGTAAACTTAAATATAGAAACACGCGCTGCCAAAACCGGATCGTCTGGTCTTGAGAATTGCTGCTGTCACTATGGTTACCTCCTAGAATCACCGGGCCGTTAACGTTTTACGCGTCACATTCCATAAATAACGGCTGTTTCGCCGTATTTGCTGCGGAACGTCTGTCGGTTGGTGCGCGGACCCTTTAGCGTCAGGTCACGGCTCTGTCCGACCGCATGACGTCATACTCGTGTGCGCCGAGAGAGTTTTGTTGCGTTCAAGTGCTCCTCGGAAAAGCCCCCATTTTTAGGTCAAATCGATCAAATTATTTTGACATATGAAAATATACAGATCGGTTTTTATAACTGGAGGACAAAAAAGTCGATTTTTGTAACATTAAAGTTTAATATGTAGAATCTTTTTCATAAAAAAAAAATATTTAGTCTGAATCAATATTTAAAAAATAATTTGACGGGTTTGACAGTGACATTCTGCCCCGTTCTGTATACATTGTAGCCACATATAGCGGCCGGAATTGCTGGTTGCCAGGGTTGTCTGTTGTTGGGTGCAGCTACTGTAGGCTTGCTCTGGGTGAAATGGAGTTTGCCAATCCTGCTTATTAGTCCCAGCAGCTGAGTGAGCGGAGACGGGCAAAAACCAGAGTCAATGTAGGCCGAGCATTCACTCCATGGACTGAGATAAAGGAGTGCAACGGCATTAAAACGCACGCCCAAATAGCTACATTTCTCCTTGATCGCTAAGCTAACTTTCATGTTTACTTAGCTGTAACGGTAACTGTCAGTCAAACACCTCTGTAATACGTGTTTTATGGTGTGATTTGCCAGAGGGGATGGGTTCAAACAGGCTCAGACTCCAGTCTCCTGTAGGCTGCTGGGCCGGGTCTGACCAACCTGGCAACCCGACTTCTGGAATTATTTGTTGTTGTTGCGTCGACGATCTTGAGACACTAGATGGCGTGTTCCGCTCATTCTCCATATTCAACCTCTAATCTCATTATTTTAGCAAAATACTTTATACACAAATGTCGTTTCTTAAAAAACGATTCTTATTTTTGATGTATTTATAAGAGATGAAACTAAAATATGTAAAATGCTGTAAAATTGCAAAAGCCCTACATCTGTATGAATACCTATGTAGCGTATTTCCTGATTGACGGATGTTTATTTAATTTAAGCATTTCATTTGATCTATTTGTTATTATTTAGCTTTGAATATTTATCTGTTATTGATGTCACATGTATTATCTTCAATATGATGTATGCCTTTGTGATTGTGCAATAATAAATACAAAACTGTATGTCAACCATGGCGTTTTTTGATGTTTACATATAAACAGAATATTAATGCTGAGGTAATTAGTGAACTGATCGGTTAGTCAAAAAGTCGATTGTCAACAATTCGATTATGTAAAGTAATGTGAGGATTAAGATAATCCTTTATCACACCCACAGTGGGACATTTTCAGTGCTACATAAGCAAGAGAATAGTGCAAATAAAAGCATAAGTAACAGATGTTAAATATAATAGCAAAAAAATAATCAGATGCAGCCTAAAACAAAGATGCAGTATACTATTGCTTTAAACAATAAAGGAAATTGGCAAGTAATTCATGAAGTTATTTGTTAATGTATGTTTAAACTTCATATGTATTTGGTAAGAACATTCTACGCATTACAGTACAGGCTCAGTCCAGTAATACATAAATTATCATTATTATTATTGATTAAATGACAATAACAATCTTTTAATATCAATATAAAATAAGGATGCATGTTTTGGTCTGTAATAAAGAAGAGGTAATGAATTTTGTTTTTAATTAATTGGGCAGTAAAGTAGGTGGAATAAAGCAAATTCATTTTTATTTTCAAATCAACCATTTTATACAAATTCTGAATGCAAAATTCTATTTTACATTATATACATCAAATGCACTTCACTGCCGTGTGTAAGAACTTTACACTAAAACCTGTTCACCCGAGTTTTGTCCAAAACGTCTGTGATTGTGCTCTTCCCACACTACATGTCCCTCAGCTCCTGTATGTGACTGATCAGCTCCTGTGGCAGTCCGAGCTCTGACACCAGATCCATGCAGCGCTGCACCAGGTGGTTCAGGCTTTCACTGGAGCTGGAGGAGCAGCTGGTGGATCCAGGACGGAGCTTTTGTTGCTGTTGAGGAACGTCCAGGTCCATTTTTTCTCCTTTCTTGCAGCAGTCCGTTTCTTTACATCCCTCTCCTCCACCGCAGCCCGAATCGGCCCGCTCCACCTCCAGATCCTCCATGCTCTCGGAGACGGAGCTCACGCTGGGAGGAGGATTCTCCAGAGTTCTCCGGATGCCCTCCCTAACTGCGTCTTCATGTTGTGAAACCTGCTGCAGGAGGTCGGTCACAGAGGCTGGGAGGGGGCTTTCCGGATGTTGGATCCGGCACCAGCAGAATATAGCACTGTGACGCGAGACACAAAGAGGCAACAGTGTCGGATACAATGGCACAGAGAAGTGACTGGGACAGGCATCAGCTGGACAGAAAAGAGTCTTTAATAATGACCACAACAGAGAAGACTCATGATGTTTCTGTGCAAAAAAAGGGACTCAAAGAGTTTTTTTTAAAAGAGTGAGTATAAACTGAGCGGCAGTGAAAGAAAGTAGGAATAACAAAATGCCGTTTTTCAAAATATAGAGAAAGAGAAAGAAAACCGCGCAAGTGTGTTTGATGTTTACTAAGAGGAACTACTGAATTAAAATTCTGCAGCATGATTCTTAATATTGAAAAAAGTGACACCAATGCACAAGAACGGATGGACGAAAAACCCACCTGCCATCAAGCATACATTTAATACAGGTAAAGGGTTTTTTGCTGACAAGAGCAGTTTAACGCCATTGTTTCTGACTCTAGTGGCAAATGTAGGACTCATATATGTGGGAAAATATAATAATATATATGATATGGGATATTGTTTGGGGATGTAACTTATTGAAAAATTGTGACATTGCTTAAAGATCTGTGTTTGTGTAGACTGTTCTTGTTGAATAGGGATGCGTATCCAACCTCAGTACGTTTATTTACGGTACCGACCAAAAAGTATCCATAGCACTGAGGATGCACAACAGACCGAAAGCGGACATTTAATGCTTGCTCTAATTCATACTCTTTATTTTTACTTATTCATTCCTAGTTCTGATTTAAATCTGAATTTTGAGTTCATTAACATCTTTAACTTTAAAGATATTTGTTGTTGTTTTTTGTCAGAGAAATAAAGGATTTTGGAGAAAAACTTGTTTGTAATCTTTAAAGCAGGGAGCTGAAAAGTCATTTTGGCGTCGACACAAAAACCTGTCGTATCAGCAACAGAATCGAAACATTTCAATAGATACTTGGTCCCTCTGCTTAACTCTGTCATTTTTTGGACCTGCTTGACTTTTTCACTCAACCCCTAATTTAGATGGACACAAAATATTGTCAGTGATACTTGACTTTCCACCCAGACTTAAGAGCTACAGTCACCACTGTGTGGCAGCAGCCACACGAGATTACAGCTCAAAAATATCAGCTGTAATCAAATCAAATCAGCTTTATTTATACAACCACTGTTCTAAAATTGTGTTGCTGTTTAAAAAAACAGCTTTTCTAAAACAGTACCTAAAATAGGTAAGTTGGATACAGGTCGGTAGTTGGCGAAATTGTCAGGATCCAAATTGCTCTTTTTCAGAAGGGGCTTCACCAGTGGGGAAGACACCCAACTGGAGAGAGCAATTCACAAGGTTTAAACGTTCAAACTCAAGGAACGCTTACATTTTTTAAAAAAGTGACGAGGGAATCAGGTCTAAAAGACGGGCTGTTGACTTCACTCGGAGAAAACTCGACCGAGGGTTACTGCATCAACCAGGACAAACTGCTCCAGTGACTCCTCAGATAAAAGTCATCGTTCAGGTCTGTTAAAAGCAACATTGTTTTGTTCTAAAAGAGTGGAGCTAATACCAACTACTTAACCTCTGAAGTGGTCTGCAAAGTCCTCACACAGATGGTTTGTTAGAACTCAAATCACTATTAATTAAACAAGAAATTGTGGAGAAGAGGAATTTATGGTCGCTCTTTTTATCTGAGACGAGTTGTGAAAAATGGAAAGTCCTTGCCTGTTTTACTGCTTTATTATAGATTATGAGTTTGTCCTGGAATATGTCATAGTGAACTAACTTTGTCTGCCTCCATTTTCTCTCTGCACTCCTGCAATTTCTTTTCACTTGTTTTATTTCAGTCCTTAATACCGTGTATCTGATCAGGAGGATACCGTAAACAGGAATTATGGGCTGTTCAACCAGAGATTGGCTTGTGTCATTCAGAAGTGAGGCATAAAGAGAAGAAATCAATCTAAAACTGTTAAGTATCCGTACAACTATGAAATGTTGTATTTCGATTTGTGGATGTTAAACTAAAGCAATGTCCAAACATTATCCAGTTCAAAAATATATATAAAGATAAGATTCTTGCTAAATACAGGGCTTTGATCACCAGGTGTGTGGGGGACGTGTGTGTATATGTTTGTACATAAGCATCTTGGGGCTCCACAGTTTTATCCACGGCCCTTACAAAACTAAATCTGCAGATATATCACATATGGGATCAATTATATGATCAGGGTTTTCCAAACTCAAATTCAAGCACTTTTTAAGGATTTCAAGGTTTTCCAGCAGCTCACAGCTGTGGTAAATTGCATATTTATATACAGTACAATACTCGGTATTCAGTATACTAATTATTGCACTTGTTTGCCACATTAAAATGAGATGTTTGACAACCAACATGATGTTTTGAGACAGCTTTGTTCAGAAGGATGACACATTAAAGGAAAACTGACTCGACAGGAATATAAATCACCAACTATATTCATAATCTTAAAAGCAATTTCTCATGCAAAAGTGTCAGAAGATGCTGTTTCAGTCTCAAATGTGCAGATCTTCTATACATCCCATATAACCTACATTTCAAGAAGTTTCAAGCACTTGATTCAAAACAAGCACTTTCCAAAACTTTGAAAACACCACACTACAAGTCAAGTGTTTTCAGTGATCTCCAGTACGAGCCCTGTATGGTGATTTACCTTAGGATCCCTTTGAGCCGGCCCACAGCTACAGTCTGAGCTGCTCCTTCCCTGAACCCGAGGTCAAACCCGGACTGAAGCGAGGCCTCCTCCCCGGCACCGACTCCGTCTACATAACCATCCTGTTCGCAACACCAGAGAGGAGGGAAGACTCACATTAACACACTGAACTTAACCTTAACACCTCTGTTTCACAGCAGTGATAACGTGAACACAAACACGAGGCAGCAAAGTGACAGTCACTACTATAACACACACACACCCAGCAAACACAACGTGTAGCTACATTTTACCATGACTCTCTTCTTCATGTTGTTCGTCCACTCTTTCGTCTGTAAACTAAGTTCGTCCGCAGTCTCGTCAAACACGTCGGCGCTGTAGGAAGCTGCTTTAACCCAAGACATCGTGAGATTATAATAAAACTCAATATCTCATTAGCATCTGCACAACGACGGGCAACGGCGGACAACTCTGTTGCCTCAGCAACTTCCAGCCTTCTAGATCGTGTACGTCATCACCCCGCGCCTGGGAAAGAAGGTCCACCTCAAAGCGACATCTCTGACAAATGGAAATATTACGTTCCTCCAACTGGAGGACAAAAAGTAGAGCCTGGTAACAATGACCTCATTATTTTGGCAAACAATAATAATACTAATAATTTATAGACAAATACTTATTTTCGATTATTTTATAAATTAGAAGAACAAATACAAAAGTATGTACATTGTTTTAAAATCGCAAAACATCTGTATAGATATCGATGTACCTTACTTCCTGACTGACCTCTTGTCTATGAACTCATTTTTATTTTCGTATTTCATTTTTATTTTTATTTATTATGTTTAGCTTTGTCTTATTTTATTTATCTGTCATTGGCGTCAATTGCTCGGTTGTTTCTATTGTATAAACTTGTATTATCTTGAATATGATGTATGCATTTTGGATACAATGCAATCCAAAAAAACTTAGCAAAAGATTTTTGTTACATGCATTTGTACAAAAAAATTGAAAACCCCTGAGAAAGAATTAGTTTTCCTATTCTATTCTATGTTTTTAAGAGCCCACATGATTAGACAATATTTGAATTTATGAATTTATTTCAGACATGTCAAAAAAAGGAATACAAAAGTGTACAAAATTAAATTAGTTTAACAAATAAGAGAGAAAAAAAACTGTAACATATATACAATTAACTCTGCGTGAAAAGGAGTAGGAATAAGTTTTCACTTATTTAATCCTACCCCTTTTTCACAATTCAGCGATTGCTGTAATCTTTATCATGTATCCACTATATGTACAAATTGTAAATCTACCTATACAATAATAAATATACAATTTAGAAATAACATATGTATAACATGCACATATGATGTTTGTTCTTAATTTATTACATTTTAATTTGATTGTGTTTATTGTTTACCTTGCCAATTATTATATTTTTGTAATGTTTGAAGCTTGCAAAAAAAACCTTTAGGGTGTATTTTTCCTTCTTCTGTGGTGTTCACAGCTAAACTTTGAGGTCGTGGTGCACACTGCCATCTAGAGCCATTACACATTAGCTATTGCTTATGTACTCCTGCAGGGGGCGCTATTGCCTCACCGTTAAACTGAGTGGGGTCTAAACATGGATGCATATCTACACACATGAAACTGAAGGGACCCAGACGTCTTCAAGCATCAACTGTGTTTACAGATGCTGGGAGAACCTCTAAGCATACAAGCCGCTCATCATCATCATCCTCATCTTCATCTTAATTATGTTCTTCTAAGTGTTTATTTCCGTCTCACAGTGCATTCTATTCCCCTCTTATAGTTCATATTTATCTTCCTAACAGCACTGGGGTTATTTTGTTATTTTTGATAGTTCCGTTTTTAATCACAAGCACGGACAGTGAACACAATCAAACACACTTCATTTTAGGCTCCATCTGCTCGGCTGTGGGTGGATGTGCGCTTGTCTTTCTGTCTGTAGCAAAAACTCTGAGGTCATGATGTCAAGGAAAGTTTAAACAAATGTATCTGCATATTATGTGATTTTTTCAGGTTTTCAGATAAACTAGAGGATTCAATTTTGGGTTCAGAGAATTCTCCTGAATGTCTGAAAACTCACTGGAAACTAAAGTAAAAAAGCTTTTTGTTAAAGGTCACCACAAGGTTTTTTTTTTTTTTCTCATATTCCATTAAAACACAGTGAGACACCAATACTCCAAAAATATGATGTGTGTCATGTGTATGTGTATGGACGTGATTAATGGACATTTGTATTTAGACGGATAAAAAAAAACATGAAATCCTTTGAGGCTGTTCCTCTTCCTGACGTAAGTATTTAGGTTTCTGTGGAGCAAACAAACAAACCTGTGTTTTGGTTGCACAGAAAAGAAAATAATGCACAGGGACACATGCAATTTGACTTTACTTACAATGACAAATAAATGCATCTTGTATGTTTTTGGTCAGAAACGTGTTGTTCGGGGTGGCCAAAATCATGTCTGCCGTTGTTCTTTTCTTCTTCCATGAAACACTTAGTGCAGCCCGGTTGTTCAAATCACTGTCCGGTGCATCTTTACAGCTTCCTGTTTAAGTTTTCAAACAAGAAAACGTCATCCGTCATGACAAACGCATTATCCACTCATCAATAATGCATCTCACCTGCCCTGTATTCTCCTCACTGTTGAGTAGTTTTATTTTCAGGTTTGCTCATTTTTTATGCTCTACGGAAAAACACACCAGAGTGGACAACGTGCCTCTCAGCTTGTGCGGAAGACATCTGCAACCTGCCGGACAACAATGGCCTTGAGAATACCCAGAGGCCGCGGTGGAGCTGTCTCCTGCCCTGGAAATGGAGGCCTCATTCACGGGTGGCCACACCCTCAGTCCCCCCTCGCTCAAAAGAGTCAAAAATAACAAACCGGAGCAATCACCTGACACATTTCCATCCAATTTCCACTGCAGAATGTGTTCATTTTCAGGCTAATGGCATGTCATTTTGCTGGAGCCTTTGGTCAAGAATTAATCCTGGAATCAAAACAGATTTTCCGGGGAGCAATCTTCCATCAAGTATTGATTTTTTTACACTCACGGAGCCTGTACTCCCTAATTTAACCTGACAGCCAGCAGCACAATGGACTGGGAGCACCTTGGCATCTCACAGAGGGAGCTCTCCTCCTCCTCCTCCTCCTCTCCGTGAAGTGAAAGAGAGATTGAGAAGGAGAAAAAATGGACTCCCTGATGTATAAAACAAAGAGCATTGCTTACAGAAAACACAGAGATAAAGCTTCCGTCTCTGTTTTACCTCTAATTATGTTTTCTAGTATAGTGCAACTTGGGCAGGTAGGGCTGAGTGGGAAAAGGGGAGAGTGTTCTGGGGCCATCAGCTATCATTATGTGCCTGTTGACATCTCCCTGTCTTTGAGTGATTCTCATCTGTGATTTCCCCTGGCCATTTTCCACAGATGCACGAAGAGGGGTTTCATCATGGCCCCATAAAAAGGCCCAAAGTGTCCGTACAGACCCTCACTAATAAGAAAGCACAAACGTGTCCGACCGTGTCACTCCTCTCCCATCCATATCTGCTCTCTTGATGCCTTCAGATATGCAATCATTCTCTTTCTCTCTCTCTCTTTTCTCCGTGTGCTGTAAGTATAGCTACTATACCGTACATATAGAGGTCAGCAGGATGAGAGGATGATGGAGGGCAGGGCCGGTTATTTTCCTCAAGCCCTTAAAGCTGCGATGACCCATGAGCAGGAGAGTTGCACTTTGCCAAAGGGTTTTTTTTCATGCACTGCTTACAAAGTACCTGACAGGAGGGGAAACAACTTCAGTTTTCATCTGCTGCTTTTTGCCAAATAATCGTACATTTCAGGCAAAAATTTGTGGCGTGGCGGTTCTTTCGGGTCACGTTTTAGATTATAGCACATCATTATATATTGGCAGGGCCGTAACCATGGAGAGAGTTAGAGAGGGTGGACCCCTGCATCGTTCCCAGGTCATTTTGCATTCTTTTCTCTGCAGGTTTAACACAAATCTAAGTCACTTTTTAAATCCTGACACACAAAAAAACAGTGTTTCCACTTCCACAGAAGCAGCAAAAATGGAGTGAGAAAAGTTTTCAGGATGGCCAGAGAACGGCGTAATACATACAAAGATTTGAACATCTTCATTTTATGCTGATTAAGCTGATTGAGAACCAACATAAGACATAAGAAAATAAAGGCCTTTGGACAAAGAATTTGTGAATATTAGTTTGGGAATAAATAGCAATGATTCATATAATTAACCAAAAATAATAAAGACATTAAGTGGCGTCCTGATTTATTGCCTGTCTTGGAGGCAGGTGTCACATTAACAAAGCATGTCTCTAAAAGAAAAATTATATTTACTCAGAAAAAGGGTCAAAAGGAGCCAGTGGTAAATTTGCCCCAAGGCCTCACTAATCCTAATCAGTGTGTGGCTTTAAAGCTGCATTACAGATGATCAATGGATATGAATAAATTCAATCAATTAAATATGAAAAACAAAAACAAGGTCTTGACTACATATTGGGGGATTGTATGAAGCTCTTAAGGTGGAGATGGTGGCTGAACCTTGTGTTTGACTTTATAAAAAGACAAGGCCATGCCTGACATTATTCATATTTTTTCTGACCTCCTGCAAATACATAACACCCATTCTTGTGTACGCACAAAATAAGGTCAAGGTGAAGTCAGTCTTTATCTTAAAAGATCTTTTCAGGTGGAAAGTTTCTTTTGAGGACAAAATTCATTTATCTTATATATGCAGACTCTGCTGTGGGCTGTAACTATTAAATCAATTCTGAAACTATTAAAACTATTCACTGGCCGAGATTTGATGATGGATATGGTAACTTTCGTCATGTCCTTGTGCTTCTGCTGTATGGTCCCTGTATTCAAAAGAAACACATTGAGTACGTTCGCGGCTACAAGGATGTGAAGTTTAGTGCTTTCTTAAGTCTAAGACTATAGACCAGTGCAGGGGAACTATTTATATTCTTTACTGAAGGAAAAGTAGCACACGCCACACTGTAAACTCAATTACAAGTAAAAGTTCTGCAATGACAGTCAAAGAATGTAATTATTATCAACAGAATAAACGTTATGGACTTAATATACTTTTATTGATGCTCACATGTTCATGTTGAATTTGTGGTTGAGATGTAAAGGAGTAACACTGTATATATGCACTTAAATTGAGCTATTTTACTGTGCTATGCTGGTGTTACTTAGATAGTCACATCCAGTAATCATAATACCAATATTCATTAACATTAAGTTGTTTCTTCATGGAACTGTATCTGCATATCTGTGACTCTTTATAAACTCTAAAACAATTAACTGCATCAGATCATTGTCAATATTTTCCATAGAATTTATACTAATTACATAGATTTCCATGAAATAACAGAACTATTGTGCTTGTGGTGCAGAGGTGCAGTATTCAGAGCCTTTACTTCAGTTTCACTATTTAGAAGTACAACATAAAAGTCATGCATTCAAATTTGATTAGTATCAGCATTAAAATATACTTAAAGTACAAAAAGGAAAAGTACTCATTATGCAGAATGGCCCATTTCAAATGCTGCAGCTGGTGAAGATTTCCTTTAATCTAATTTCAACAAATATATATATATACTGCAATGTATATGTAATAATGTATTTAAATGTATTGCGTTTGTATCCGTAATCTGCAGCTGTCATATGTGGGGTGAAAAGAATAATATTAACCTCTGAATTTGTCGTGAAGTAGAAATATAAAGGAGTAGAAAATGGAAATACTGACACATGCCCCCTTACCTCCGGTTCAGGCTGTATGTGAAGGGAAGCAGGTGTGCAACATCGGCTTTAACAGTTCCACCTGTGTGTTAGTGAGACTTTTGGGAAAAGATTCCTGTACACTAAGTAGAAAACAGAGACATCACAGCCTAAAGCCATGCATCCAAAAAAGTGTGCTGAAAAAAGAAAGCTAAATGGACTATGAGCCAATGCAATCAGCTGCTCAAGTCGGACAGGTGTCTCTGTAAAGACCCGGGCTATTAACTCCTCTACCTGCAAATACCTCACAGTGTGTCATTGCTAATAACACTGAAAAAAAAACCCAACAACAACACAGGAACAGCTGTGAAAGCAAAAGGGATCATATGCATGGCCAACCCCGATTGCATGTGAGGATTGGTAATTGCACCCCCAGAGGCATCTGGGTGTGCAGAGCAGCAAAGTGGGAGACGCCTGAGCAGCTCGGGCTTCACAGTCAGTGTACCAACATCTCAACCTTGAGGAGGAAGTGAAAACAAGAAGGCGGAGGAGCGGGAGGGTGAGGGATATACCGACAGTTCATTTACCCAGAACATCAGCCCACCGCGCGTTGTCTGAAAGATAAAGAAAGTGAATGCTTCATGCCTGATGGAAAACAAAGGCAGCAATTTAAAACCATCTGCATCCAACGCGTGCACTCTCTCCCTCCAACTCTCTTGTTTCTGGGTCCTGACTGATATTGAAACATAATCCATTTGGAGCGCCGACATGTCATAATATTTCTATCCCATTCAGGACAATTTCAAGTAGTTGCAGGTTGAACAGGTATGTTTCACTGCAACAAGTCAGACTGGAGTCTTCACTTTGATTCTGTTTTAGAAAGAAATATATAATAATGTATGTATATATATATATATATATATATATATATATATATATATATATATATATTTATATATATGTATATATATATATAAATATATATATATACATATATATATAGAGGGGGGGGGGGGGGGTCAGACTGACACAGAGAAAAAGACTTACAGTTCACTTTAAAACCCTTCTTAAGGACCATTTGGTCCATAAAATAACAATAAAGCACAAGATTCGGAGGTCAGAGCTCTTGTTTTACTGGATTACTGTCTTGAAACATCATACACCACAAAGGCTCAGGTGTGAATCCTCAAACCATACTGCTCTTAGATCTCTGCCAAGTTAAGAAAACTTTCCCTTTGAACAAAGCCGAGTTTTCTTCCAAATCTGTGTTTGATTCTGTCCCACAGAAAAGCACTTTGATCAGAGCACTTTGCTCAAGACTCCGTCCTTACTTAATATAATATTCAATGTACTGAAAATAATGCTTTACTTCTCATTTCTATTATTATTATTCCTAATGGCTTGTTGCACGTGGGTCCTTCCTCTGTTGCTCTTCCTGCTGAGATTTCCTCCATGTTTAAGATGTTTTATATAAATCAGGGGTTTAAAGGCGGAGGGAGTCGTCTATGTTGATTTTATGAAGAGAGCATAGCGTGGATCAATGCCACACATCGCATCATGTAAAGCCTAATAGCCTAAATGGGCATCTTAATAAAATCTTAAATGTTTAATAATTTGATTGTGGTAAATTACAACACAATAGATCTGAAATAATTTTGTGTGTTTTTCTTGAGGCCTCCAACTTAAAATCTAGTTTTATTGTCTTTATTTCACTTTTGAATGTGCTTACACGGTGCATATCCACATGAAATTGTTTTAAACCTTTGCCCAAATCATAATCCAGAAACCTCACGTTGTTAACAGTTCTCTTCAAACTTAACATTGGTGGGCTCCTAAAGCGCTCTGAGACAAACTTGTGATTTTGAGCAGAGGCGATTCTAGAGTCTGTCGAGGCCCTGGGCAAAAATTCACAGGGGGCCCCTCGAACCATCGTTCATCACCAATAATAATTTGCGAAATGTAAACAAGTGTTTTCTTCAAAAGTGCACATTTTAGTTATTTTCAAAGTGAGTTATTTTCAAAATATGAATAAAAACATTAAAAACAACAACAAAACAGAACAATAAAAACAGAATAAAAAAAATTGAAATATTTAAACAACTTCAGATAACAAAGAAACTTCAAATAACCAAACCTTTGAAAATGATGCCCTACTTTATGAATAACATTGACTTAACTGTATGAACATGTATAAGAAGTGGGTCATAAACTGCATATTTGGATCTGCATAT
>NC_139846.1:9957638-10022638 GCF_963691815.1 Echiichthys vipera
CTCTTCAGCTTTGGTTTCGAGTTCTTTCGACTATTAACAAAACATCAAACCGGTGTTTTTGTGTTAGTAAAATTTTCACAAAAGCATTTAAAGGTGACAACAAATCGTCCTAATTGGGTTAAGAGCAACAGTAACTGTAATCTCCATTTCCTCTACAAGGGTTTGTGAAAACTGAGCTGAACGTCACAACGGATGAGAAATAATGCAACGCTAATAAAAATCGGATGACCAGAGAATCACACGTGGCTTCGGGAAAAACCACTTCACGAAAATAAAACAATCATGTGTCACGTCATAAATAAAACACAAAAGCCTCTCCCTCCACATAGAAGGTGAACATCGACACAGTACAGAGTAACCACCTGTCTTTTTCTACCGACCTGCTGCCGCTCGTATGGCGCTTGTATGATTCTCACAAGGACAGTACTGAGGTAAACCTTGGATGAACTACTGTACATTTTCTACTCTTCAATTCTTTTTTTTATCTCAGTTTTTAAAGATTGTCAACATCATGAATCTATTTCTCTGTACAATGTGCATAACTATAGAGCTTTGGTCCAGCATTGAAAAGTTGAGCAAAGGCATAACTCCTTCATGTGTCTTCTTTTATGTTTTTTTTTTGGTTACAGCTTTATTGATAAGCCTCAGAACAGATCCATAATCTACCTGCAGGAGCCTGCTGCTTTCTCGTATGGTCGTCTGGTTGGTGGATGCAGGCATGTAAGTTTCTCGGCCAAAGATTTGCCTGGATGAAGCAACGTAAAGGTGGAAATAAAATAAAAACATAATAACTGTGAAGTAGGCATTGCTGTAGACGTGCATTTGACAAGTTACTTGAATACATAATCACAAATTGTATGTGAAAGATCTGTGCACTAAAGGAAACAAGAGTCTGTAGTTGCCTTTTCTGCAGACCTCACTTATTTCTTTTAAAACACAGACATGTAAAGCTTTTTCACGTGTTTTTCTAACATGTAAGTGTGTGTTTGCGTGTGTGTGTTTTCCAGGCAGTAAAGAAGAACACAGCGGTGCACCGGGGACTGAAAGACTGAGATAACCGATGTGACATGGAAGGACAGATATCAGGCAGACACATGATCCTGAATAAATTGCATCAAATTTCGCCTCACTTCAAATTAAGTTCACCCTTTCTGACATGTGACACTTATTCTCAACATTCACCTCTTTTTTTTTGTCTTTTCCTGTGAGGGTTTTTTGAGAAAGCCAAATATTTGTCGGGACGTTGTTGCCTGGAATGTGGACATTTCTTCACGAGATAATACCATGTCAAATGAACAGAGACGGAGAGTCAATATAACGACCACAAATACATGAAATCTTGAAGAAGAATCTGTTGAAATTCAACTTTTAAGCATCATACTGCAGTAGAAATCAAAACATAGGTGCAAAAAACAATTCACATTTCCATTATAATTGTTGACTGTAATATCTGTAAACCTGTAAAACAACATTGCATCTTTGCAGAAAAAGCATATTTGAGTTGAAATATTCAGGTTATAAAAACATCTGAACTGGAATGAGCTCAGTAGTTTGGTCAGTGGCAACAAACAGGCTTCAACCGCATGTTTATTTAGTTTAAGGGGATAATTTAAGGGTTTATCATGTAAAATAATATGTTATTTTTCAGCAAAATGCAGGTAATATTGTTAATTAACTGGATGCCTGGTGAAATGTATCTTAGCCGAGGCTGTAAATGACCCCACCTGTGGTTGGAGTTGAAGCATGCAGAAGCAAATTACTTGAAAGAAAATATATTTTCTACCTTGCAGTGATAAATTATTACAGTGGAAACTTGCAGCTGTTTGACATGGTAGTGTTTTTTTTTTAGTTTTGTTTTGTTAAAGTTGACCCACAGAGTAAAACACTTTAGAAAAAGGGGGAAAAAGCCGTCGGAACAACTAAATAAAAAGGTAAAGTCTTCACCAGTCCTTGAGCTGAAATGTATGTGTTCTTTGGCTATCAGGCTTTGGCAACAGAATGACACACTAGCTCAAAACAAAGCTGCAGTAGACTTGACGGACACTGAAACCCTTCATCATCATCATCATCATCACCATCATCATCATCATCATCATCATCGCGTCAAAGTCCTTGGTTTACGTTCGTCCTCTGAAACAATCTCATGAGATTCTTAATAAATACCTGTAAAAGTTGTACAAAGTTACACTGTGACTGAAAATATTTGCAGATGAAACACAAATCAGAGGCAAACAACATTATTATGCAATTGTTCAACAGCAAAGGTACATTTTTTTTGTCCAAAAGAGAAACTTTTATCAGTGTGATTTCAATTCGTAAAGACGGCATTGGTTTTTTCTTTTCTCAGATATTTACATACAAACAATGAAGAAAAAAGGAAGCGAGACGAAGATAAAATGTATACTCAACCTCACACATATAGCTTAGATTTGCCAGTACAAATGTAGAAATTTAGAGCACATTTACATTACAAAATTATTCTTAGTACTCAGATGCAACAGACTTTGGTAAATAGTGTTTTGATTTGGTATGATCTCTTTACTAAATCCCTCCTCGTGGGAACCAAAATTTGGGCGGTAGTCTGGTCTGTAAGGCCAGAATCTAAAACTCTTTGAAACAGCACACCGTATGTTTTTACATAATTAATCTCTTTTTTCATGTTTTTGGTTTCGCCAAGGTCATTTACATAGCTGTGGTAATCACACTGACAACACATAGTTTTTGTTCGCTCATGACTGTCCATCCAGGTGACTTGGGAACATTTTTCAGTCCTCGTTTCAAGACGAGTTCATCCACCTTCTGTTGTTTTTAACGGCTGCCACTTTTCCACTCCACAGCTTCATTTCGGGAGCTCCTCTAGAGAATCAGTGAGAGGGTCCATCGGTGCAGCCGGGCCGAGCTCGGGCTGTTTCAAACGCTTTATTGTGTTTTTCAAGGCTTGCCTCTTGTTGCAGAACCAGACACGCACCACCTCCCTGTCATAGTTCAGTTTCTCCGCTATTTCCGTCATTTCTTGTCCGGAGGGGTGTGTGTTCTTCTCAAAGTGGCTGTTGAGGATCTCGAGCGCCTGCGGGGTGAAAGAGGTCCTCCGCTTGCGTTTTTTGGAAGGCTCGCTGCCGATAAACTCAGTCAGGTTCTGCATGCCGGATCGGTGGCGGGCTTCAGCCTCGGCCATCCAGCGCTCCAGAACGGGCTTAATCTTCTGGGCGCTTTTAGGGGTGATGTCCAACTTCTCAAACCTGGCAGGATATAAAAGGCCAGGGTTCAGTTTGCCTGTCAGACTGCTACCTATAGTGTTCTCTTGGGCTTCCTGTGGTAGGAAAAAGTGGCTTCTCAGGATGGTGTGTCTGGGGAGAATCGAGAAAAAAGAATCTTACTTAGGTGCCCTGCCAGAACAAGGGATAAGCTGCCTGCCTTTTAGTCTCCTCAACCAGAATGCCACAGGGACTAACATCCAGGTACACATCCGAGCCAAACTCCTATATTCTGCACCTCCAAACACCTCAGCTGCAGCAGCTGGAGGTGACGGTTGCCAGTAGTGTGCTTTTTTCTGGAGGAGGCTGGGCCTCTGTCCCAAATTGGCAATAGTGGAGCAAGGAGATATAGCCAATGACTAAAGTCAGGTCCATTTGAACCAAAAACATACAAAACATCTAACTAAATACTGTACTTCAAGATTCTCTTAGATCAACAAAAAACAAAAACAGGAATTACTCCAAAATATTCCATTTCTCTTCCTCAAGTGATAAAAAAAACAAAAAAATCCACTAATGCATGCAGTTAAATACGGCACCATCATTTATTTACAAGAAGAGCTTGAATTATTAATCAAAATGTACATTTAATACATTTTTCAAACTTTCTTTCATCCTCTTACAACGTCTCATTTTATATTGAATAAGAATACATTTGCACTCTAACCCTGAAGGTTCCTGCATCTTTAGGGCGGCAGGACACGTAATTCTGACTCCACGTGCACTGGAGGGTGAAGCTTTTTATAAAAACACTGCTGGTTGGTGGCTCAATGACCTTCAGGTGCATGAACAGATACTGTAAATGGTATTAGAATAAGATATGACGAAGGTGAGGGTTGAACGTGTGACAGTGAAATGATTCCTCTTATGTCTGTTATGTTTATGCTATTTAGTGAGTCAGCACTTTATCTTCCCTTTATTGCTTTCATGGCAACAAATAATAAACATTATAATGCGTTGGGAATAATAATCTACTGTTATTTTCCATATCCTGAAAATGAAACTGCAACCTTTTCTAATCTTTAACTATGACTCACTAATTAATATGTGGGTTACTATTAGGATGCTCAAGTGTACTCTGATTTTGTTTCAACCGCTCGCTTATTCAGATCGATCGGGGCGCACTTAACGAGGCGGTCAGCGGACAAGAGTAGAGTCGGCCCGGTGGTTAAGTTGTTGGAAAATAAAACTGCTGTTTTAACTTCGATGAAACCAAAGATGATTGAACGCCTCAGTTAATACTTGCAGATAAAGTTTCAGTACAGGGCCGAAAATGTTTTCAAGTCGAAGTGATGCTGGCTGATCCGACTGACTAGATTTGAGTTGTTGTTTGGGGTTTATTGTGCGTTTTACTGCCATTTTTGTCTTTGTTTTTTTTGACAGGAAACACAGGAAGAGAGATGGGGATGATATGTGATAAATGTTCGGTTAGACACAAATGAAGGACAGTTACTCGGGATCATCAGGACTGCTTTATGAAATGGTGTGTGAGATTCTTGTTTTGTGTGACTAAGTTGTCCTGTTGTGACCTAGGGGATCTTGTATATTTGCAATTTGTTCTCAGCTCTCTCTCTCTCTCTCTCTCTCTCTCTCTCGCTCTCTCTCTCTCTCTCTCTCTCTCTCTCTCTCTTTCTCTCTCTCTCTCTTTCTCTCTCTCTCTGTCTTTTTTAAGTATTTTTCTGGATTTTCTTTTAACATTATCAGCATAGAGATGACTGGAAATGAAGGAGAAGAGGGATGTAAACATATGCCGTGTTTCCTCTGCATGATAGGACTCCGCTCCACTCAACTCTCCTCTCTGTTTTTTGCTTTTCCATCAGCAAAAGTTATGGATATTATCTATATGTTTTTTTGGTAGCACCAAGTGGAAGTCCAAGCGTTTGGAGTCAATACTAGAAGGTGGAGTTTAATCACTGCAGAACCCTGATTGGACAGAGATACTCCTGAACAAACCTGCCATTTTTAAATAGCTGAGCTGGCGTCAAAAGGGCCACTATACACTCAGATTTTAAAAATGGCAGTTCCATTGTGAGTGTCCCGATGAAGTTAATATCTCGGCAGATTAGTGTGGCCGCTCTATAATGATCAGCTGAGAATGCTGCGTGAACTACCTGCAGTGAACACCAAAATGGGCCTGGTACCTAAAGTGAGTGGAGTTGAGCCGTACCACGTGGTGTAAACACAGAAAAAGGTCCCCCGGGACTCAAACCAGGGACCTTGGATCCACCAGGATGTACTCTCAGGTCTTTGTTGCTAATTTCCAGAATAAATAAAGGTTAAGTAACTAACTACCCTCAAATTTGAGCGCAGACAAATAGAGATTCATATATTAGATGTTCTCTAAGATCTGATTTCCACATATTAAATAAAAAAGCGCACATGAGTAAACTAACGTGTTTCTGGGACAAACATGAGTGAATGCTTTTAGTAAAACAGCTCCTGAGCTGACAGCAGCTCTGACGGAGGGACAGCAGAGATCTACTCGGCTCTCTGTGGAACAAACAATGCACACAAGACATTTTTAATGGTGAGGTGAGCTGCTGCAGACAACGACGGTGAGGGAGAGATGACCATGCGTGCATGAACTTCCTCTGCTGCTACGACTCGTTGGTGCATTCCCCCTTGTCAACCGGCGGTATTATTTATAACCTCCTCCTAAACAGTGAAAAGAGGAGGGCTCCGTACTGCGGGGAATACATTAGTTAATATGAGGAGTCACCAGAGACAGGACATTTCATGGATCAACAGGAACTGCAGATACTAAAATGAGTTGAGAGCTGCTCAACCGGGGTATGCACTCACTCTTCTAGTGCATCAGCACGAGGGAGAAATGGCCCTGAATGCACCTCCAGCCTTTCTTCTTAAAAGTACTTCAGGAGCCTGTTTAGATGTGCTGTATGTTTAGGCCTGAGTCTTTGAGAGTTATTTGCTGAAAATCAGGGCTAGACGACCCATATTACCAAAATGAAAAGATTTACCTCCACAACAATAACTATTATTTTCTGATGAATGGGCAGTATGACCAATTTGAGACGCTTGATTGTTGATTGGTGAAAAAACGTTTTCTGTTTATAGAACTTTTTCTGGGCGCGTCCAACCGGTAAGAGGCCCTGGGGTAGACTCACAACACGCTGGAGAGATTATATCTCTCATGAGGCCTTGGAACGCTTTGGGGATCCAAAGGAAAAACTGGAAAACTTTGCCGGGAGAGGGACGTCTGGTTTACCCTGCTGCCCCTGACAACCATGTTTATAGACATTTATTGAAGATCGTCAGGGAGACATGTGTGATATAACGATATATACAGCCATATATATGATTTTTTTGATTTTGCCAAACAGTTTATAATGTGCTATCTAACCTATCAGCACTTGTGGGAAATGCTGTAAGTCACTGAACAGGACTGTTTTATGGCGATATCAAAATAACTTTGAAGTCAAGATGTTGCTTTACCTGCTGTATATAAATATATATATATATATATATATATGTATTATTATCTAGTATAATACTATATACCATTGAATCTGAATATAAAAGATACTGTATACCTAACTGTCAATCTCTGTATCTTTAAAATGCAGAAAACAGTTTGATTTCAAACGTTTCCAGCTTAAACTTTCATATTTTCTATGAAGTTTTAATGACAGGGATTGGAATACGAAGTGGAGCTGCCAAAATAAATCAAATAAATATATAAATAATAACTATACATGTATTTATTTACAATTGTATGTGCCATGTATGTACAGTACAGTTTATGACTATAATCGTTTATATTGCACATAAATATATTTCCTTTTTTAAACATTAACAATTGCAGCTATGTGGAGTGGATTATTGTGTTTAACATGCAATGGCAACAAAGCATCTGATATTGTCTTTAATAAGCGGGTCAGTGAAAACACTAATTAAGGCAAGTTATCACAGTTTTCTATCTTAAATGGTATAATTAGAAATGTGTTTAAACCAAGCCAAATTTGACTGACACACTTTTGGTTGGATGATGCAGGTTTGTAATGCCTGTGCCTGTTTAGATAAACTAATAAAGTGCTTGGAAACATACTGAGCAATGAAAGGAGACAAGACGGAAACATCTGTCAGTGTCTGTTCTCTCTCTGGGTTCAGAGCCGGAGCCCCAGAGCTACCGTGACGTCCCGTTTCTCCTCAAACTTCATGTCTGTGTTGATGTTAACTAAACTAAAGCATGTGAAGTTTTCCTCTATACTTAAAACATCAAGATGTCATGTCCAATGTCATACAAACAAATTTTTTTTCTTAACGGCATGAATAGCAGCCCGCAGAGTGTTTATTTTTGAAGCTAATGGCTTTTAATGTATGTTATAAATATTTGAATTATGCCTGGCTGTAAATATTTCATGTGTGATTTCAAGACTTTGAACATTAGTCAGAGATGGCTGGGCCTCATAAGAACCCCGGCCCCTGTACTGTTTCACATTTTATCGGCTGTTTGATGTTGATGTGATGAAATTTTTAAAAGTGCGTGGCAGCACCGTGTCACATAAACAGTACAGGTCATCAGCAAAGCACACGCGGAGGACATTAAAATTAATACAGGAATAAGCACTGAAAGGGGAGGGGAGTACTTGTCAGAAGCGGATGTGTGTTCTTGACAAAGAAAAGTTGTCAAAAAATAAACATCCTTTAATGAGATTTTTAGAAAAAACATTTGAAATTAACTTCCATTTAAAACGTTTTAATTAATCAGATTTTTTTTGCATTGGTGAATAATATATTTTACTTTTTGGAAGAAATCATATTTGATGTAGCCCAATTATTCTGACTTGAAAGGGTGATGTGGCTCATGCAGCATCTTTATGCTAAACGTTAGTCAAGTGGAAAAACAGGAGGGATGAAACACTCATTGTCTGATTGTCTCATGAATATATAACGCACCATTTAAGACTAAACTGTCCTGGTGGCAGCGGTAAAACATGGCAATCTTATTAACAGATCATTGCCGTCAAGATCTCTCATGTTCAGGCGGAGCAGCCGGTGTTCGAGCCTTAGTAATTATTAAATGCTTTAAGTGCTTCGTGTAATACTTGTGTATGTATTTTGCATAAGTAACGCGCGGCTGTCATGTCAGTGGGTAAAAGGGAAAGGAGTGAAAGGAGGGTGAGTACAGATATGAGAGCTTCTTTGTCAGGGTGATGATAGTCAATTATGTATTTTAATATCTTAATAATGTCTGTTGAAAGACAGAATGAAAAATAGATGGCAGTTATCAGCACAAGACAACTCAGTGAGGCTGCACGGCTTTGACAGAATTAGGACATATTGATTGGAAATAATGCAGCATTTATTGTTCGACTTTTCCCCTCTTTGTTTGTTCTTACCTGCAGATGGCAGACTGGCTGTACGCCGGCCCCTCGGCGGCACTGAGTGCCTGGCCCACCTGAGTCTGTGTCAGGCCCAGGGACAACCGGCGGATCTTGAATGCTTTGGCAAATTCACGAATCTCCTCCAGGTTGACCCCGTCCACCTCGCTGGGGGCGGTCTGCGGGTCTACAATACAACACACACATCTCATTTTATTAGCCCTCTGCTCCTCTATTGCTTACCTCATTTACAGAGTGAATGAAGCAAACATCCAGACATATGTGAGCATGATCGTCTCTAAACAACTAAATAAAAAATAGTGCAGCTCTGGGTCACAACTTATTATTTCTCCCTGGCCTTCTGCTGTAAACTACATGTATCTGAGGGATGTTTGGGAGAATAAATTCATCTGAGGTGTGAATGCAGGCGTGTCATGGCTCTGACTTACAAGTGTAAATCTTTAATCCCACATACAAAAGCATATGGACACAGCCACAACACAGAGCGGGATAATTCAATAGATGGGCAGATCTTAAGCAGATACTGTAGATACTGTAGGTGTTTTTCTCTGTGTATCAATACACATGCACTCTCACATAAGCATTAAAGAATGTATACAGACATTTCATCTATTTGACCCTTTGTGAAGACAGTCCAGGCCTTCAAAACCTCCACAGAACGACATGCACAAACGATTGCCAGCTCAAAAATCTGTATACAAAGAGATGCTATTTGTGAATCTTCCCGTTTGAGCAGATTTGAAAAACTTCACCGAAGCATGTTGAAGAATTTCCCTGCTAATAAAAAGTGATTTCACATTGTACATCAATGTCAGGTGCCCTGGCATCCTGCTTACTAAAGCAAAGTTTGTGCCTCTGAATTATTCATCTTGGTCATTATCAATGAATTATTAAAGGAATCCTCCAAGCGTATTTAAGCAAAAAATCTATGGGGCTGCCATCTCGTTGTGCCTCATAAGTGACGTGTACTATATGCGGCGTGCTCCAGACGTGTGAACACTTGGAAGATGAGGGACGGGAGACTCCGAGCCGACTAAATGGGAGGGAGGAGCACTCACAGCTTCGGGTCCCATCATCTCCACATTGATGAGCATCATTCCCAACAGAGTCTATTTACTCAGTGGTTCGAAAGACTAATGGTAGCGCTCTAGCCTCTGGATCCATATTTGTCTTTAGACATGAAGTCAGAACCCAAACACAATTTAAGATTTAAACTCTAATGAAAGGCGGGGTGAAGCTTTCACAACACAAACAGCAAAAGTAAATAAATAAAAACCAACTGAAACAATGTAGAGAATCAATTTCTGGGCCTTTTCTTCACAGCAGTAACACGCTAATAAGCTTGACAATTACAACAGGACAATAACAGCTTCAGCACTCAATTTATCTGCTGAAAATAAAAAATAGAAAAATAAAAAAACACCTTCATAAATTACAGGGAAGACTCATGCTATTATGTGCCAGGCACACAATGAAGTCAAGCTTTTGTCTCCGTCTGTCCTCCCATTAAGTTGCATAACTGTTTTTCTTTTGTTGAAATGGTCATATTCAGCCTGAACTTGATTAACTGATGGTGGAGTTTGTGGTTGTGAGCCACGAGCTGAGAACCAGCAGTCAAGTAGTTTGAAGAGTTAGAAAATGTGACTAAGAAAAGTGAGTAAGTCAAGCTCTGTAAAAGTGCTGTTTCAGACCTTTTTTACACCTGCTATTATCATGTATCTGAATACAATATGTCTGCATCTACACCTGGAATCAATAAGCATTCTCATTATGAATCATAATCAGTTCTGACCACGCTGGGATCAGATATCAAGATGCAAATTAGTTAGCAAATGGGGTACAAGTGATGTTGTGTGTGGCTAGAAAATAGTTTGCACGCTCAGCTGACTTTCTCTTTATGAATATAAAGAGAAAATAAAAATATTGTTGACGTTCTTCTTTCTGATTGACATTTGCCATCTGATTATTTTTAAATAACAGTAACAGACATTCTCAGCGTTTTAATCGGTTTCTGGCACTTTGTTTGTGGCCAGCGAAATGCTGAAATGACATTTCATCTTCTCTCCTCGGCGGACGACTCTGATTCTGTCATGGGATTTTCCTTTGTGTATGTCTGCTGTAAGTGATATTGAGAGGAAGTGATATGGCTCGTACTCAGCATAAAGCATTAATTCTATTTACCGCAGAACTGGGCCGCAACGATTTTGTGTAGACTCAAAAATGAGATATTTTCCAAGATACAAGTAAACACAAACTAAACACGGTGTCTACAACAAGTTGATCAATGGCAATTTTTTTTATTAAATTCAGGGGCATTGTAGCTGCCTTTGAAATGAGTTTACATGGAGTTTAGGGGAACCAACTCTGACAAATCAAATTTATCTGAATAAAGCAGAGTTTTTAAAGGCAAGAGCTGTATGATGACAGGCTGTGGTCCAGTGATTTATAAGGCACTGCCAAAGGCCCACGCATCGGCAGAGTGAAACTTATGTTCATTAAACATAACACACGCTGCTTTGGATCGTCTAATAAACCACAGAACTGACAGTCAGGAAATAATAAAACAATCATGAAGGACGCGGGGATCAGTCAAAAACTGTCCACTCAGAGTAATGTAGATACTGTATCGAATTATAGTCATGCAGAGAGTTTGGGTTTTATTTAGTGAAGTTTTGAGATTTTCGCCTCCACCTTAATACAACAAAGGTAAGTTTGTACTCAGAACCTTAAAAAAAAGCCTATACTTTCCAGAGACTGTGTCCCTGTTACTCACCCACAAAACATGTCAGCAGTTTTCATAGGGACTGGGGATCTATTACAGGGATTATAGGGATCTATTCATTGGAAATTAGCTTAGTGCAAAAACGTCCAGTTTATTGTGTCATTCCTGTCTATATTTGATTGTCCAAGGTATTTTAAATAACCGAATAATAAATATAATTTATATCAAGATTAACTCATTCTCAAGCAGTGAGAATATTTGAACCAGTTTCCAATAAAGAAATGTCTTATTCCAAGAATTTTCTATAAATATCACGATTTGTTTTATCTAGACCAAGAAATATGTCACCTGATTTAAATTTTGAGCTTTAAAGAGTGAGTCTGGTGACATTAGACACACTGTTTATTGTCAACAATATTAAAAAATAAAAAAAACAAAACCATCAATGAATTGACCCAACTAACACTGAGCTACTCCTACATTGTATTCCTCTGTACCATACCACACTCCACTGATGCTCAAAAACGATTAAAACACATGAAAACATTGTTGATCTGAGCAAACTGTTAGTTCACACACACACACACACACACACACACACACACACACACACACACACACACACACACACACACACACACACACACACACACACACACACACACACACACACACACACACACACACACACACACACACACACACACACACACACACACACACACACTGTAGTTTATTTTGGGTTAATTCCACACACACCATCTTGCTGCTATAAATATTTACTCGAGAACCAAATATGTATTACTCTGCAGCTGAAAATAGTGCCCAACAAATGCACTACTTTTTCCTGTAGGTACAGTATTTGTTTAAAGGTACAGTGCCCAGCTGTTTTAGGAGATTATTTAGCCTTTTAAAAAAATTAAAATATATATTTTTGACCAATTTTAAAAGATTTAGCTCTTCGGTAGAAACAAATAGGTTTGAGACTGCATGGCATGCACTACTAGATGTGAGAGAATATGTTTTGTTGTAATTTGAGTAACCTTTATATCACATTCACTGTCATATGATTTGGCACAAGAGTCAGTGGTACAAACAAGAGACTTCTTCCGTATTGTGTTTTTGTGAGCTGTGTTGGACACTTACTGCTGACCAGCTGCCCCACGCTGAGAGCCGAGGAAGAGGAGGAGGTGGAGGAGGAGGAAGAGGCCTGGTGGAGAGGACTCTGTCTGTGGGGCATGTGGAGCAGGTTGGGCTGAGACGATGCGGGGACTGTCTGACCCTGCTGAGCCTGAGGCAGCTGAACACACACACACAAACAGTGCTGTTATAATATATTGACAGCAGGCAGTACAGGGAAATATCTATTATTCCCTCACCCACATCGTCCCAATAATCATAATTCACAGTAAGCATGTCATTATGAAGATTGGGCTATGTTATTAAATCTAATCAACCAATCAACAGCTATTACATTTGCCACTTAGAATATAACAAGACTTAATTTGTTCCTGATGGTTAATAGATGTTAATCACGGCCTATGATATTAAAACTGACAGAGCAGAATACAGTGTCAATAGTCTGCTCAATAGACTACAGCAGTTTACTATTGCAGCAGACAGTGAGAGTCAACTCAGGTATTCCACGGCTTTACAAACACTCTCTGCAGAAAAAGGGGAAACTGTTCACGACAATTAGAGTCTCCTCTCTTGTCATCAGACCTGCGAGGATGCTAATAATGGCAGCCTGAATCTGAAATATGAACATGTGGACACAGCAGTCCCCATATCAAACATAATAAATGATCCACAAACTATGTGCTCTGATGGCGAAAAATCGATGTATTTTCATGTTTTATGCACATTTGAATTGCTTTTACAAGATCAAGATGGTACATCGTCACTTTTAAAGCGAAAAGCTGTCTCCGCCATAAGCTAGGCCTCTCCTTCTTTGCTATTAATTATTTTCTCTGTGGCATGTGTTTGTTTGGATGGTGGAGGGTGTCAACAGCAATGCACACACTGTCAGGAGTGTTGACAGGCACGGAGAATTATCTAGCTTCACTGGAAATATTCTAGACTGCAGGCTTTGACAACCGTAAATTATGCCCGTGGAACAATGTGTACATGTGGGCTTTGAAGTGGAGACAAAAGCATAAACATTATTAGAAAAGCATTAATTCATTCAAGAGTATGATCTTGAGCTTCGGGGAGCCACAATTAGATGTCCATCTGCGGAGAGTTCATCCATACGGCACTGTAAAGGCCTTCAATGTGAACTTTTACCCTGTAATTCTGCGCTGACATCGTCATTATCAAGTCAATAATGTTTTCATTGTTGTGTGCATGCATCTGACTCCGCGCAGTTGTTTAGATCTTCAAGTTGGCAGGAGAAAATGTCTGAGAGTTTCTACACTTAACAGTATGAACTCAAACACAAAAAAAGAAGAAACTTGTGTGTTTTATGCACCTTCCTTTAAATCAAAACAAAACACTTGTCATTCGGGTCAGAGAGGACAAATCACAAGGGTGTGATTGAGGAAGGAGGGAAAGAGCCAATGAAGGAAGGAGGGAGAGGTTTGAGTTTTAAGTGGGGTGATGAAAATTGTCTTTGTTTTGTTTTTTTGTGTTTTTTTTTGTGTGTGTCTGGGCTCTGCAGGGGTGCAGCAGGCTCCCAGAGAGTCTGAAAGGTTGGCTGACAAGTGCGCTCCAAACACACACATTGTGAATAATTGTACCAAAACCTACAATTTTCCAAGTGGAATGCTGCAAATGGGAGTTTATGAGTGTTGAAGCAAGGAAAATATTAGGTGTTTAGCATAAGGCAGACTTGAACAGCAGTGCTGGAATAATGTTTTCATGAATAAACAACAGAGCTCTGGTTTGACTCCACTAGGTGTTGCTCATTCAACAGTTTTAAAGTCAGCTTGTGATCATTGTTGTAACAGCAGTTTAAGTAAAGAATAAACAGCTCTAAGAGAAATCTTCGTCTATGTGTGTGTTCGAGCATCAGAGTGTATGTTACCTGCTGTCCAGGCTTGATTGGTGACAGCGTGATTCCCTGGGTGTTGATGACAGGCAGGATCTGACTGCCGATCACCGTGGCGATGATCTGGCCTTGAGCGTTGGTCAGAAGCTGAGGTGTAATTGGCTGTACCTGCAGTGCTGGGTTGCCACCCCCTGATTGGCTGGAGGGTCCTGCAGAGTTGGGCATCAGTGGGATTGTTCCAATTATCTACAAAGGGGGTAGAGAGGAGACGAAATCAGCTGGGCCGTTTTAAAAAGAAGATGGAGCAGACAGGGTAAACACTACAGGACATCTCAATCTTAATGGTCTCTGCCCGCTGAGTCTTTTTTGACTTTTTGCAAAAAACATGAGCCGGACATTTAGCAGTGTTGAGGTTAATCAGTGCACTTGGTGTTTGAATACTGACTCAAACACCAAGTGCACTGATTAACCTCAACACTGTGTGTGATTTTGAGGGAGAAACATGCACCAGTGTCCACTGATCATCTGTCACTGAGGTGGTTTTACAGGCTGGAGCAAGTGAGGCCAAAGCAGACTGCTGGGAGCACACTGCAAAGGTCAGCGCTGAATACCTGTGTGTGTGATGGTGCACACCACTGACTGTATTATCCATCACCAGGCCAAGACCGGGATGAGTGTGCGTATGTGTGACTGTGTGTGTCTAAGTGTGTTTGTGCTTAAGTGTCTTTGTCTGTCTCTGGTTAGAAGGAGTAAGGCTGCTGAGAGAGAGAAACCTCCATTTCACCCTCTCTCTCACACACTGGCAGAAAGGAAGAAGTGGATAGAAAGAGCAAGAAAAGAAACAATAAGAGGGAGAAAAGGGGAGCATCAGAGAGTGAGACAGGACCCTGTGTTTCTAATTCGACTCTCAGGGTCCCAGGGGTACTTCACCCCTCCTCCACCCCCCTCCAGCACATGCTTTCCTCTCCTCTGTGGCTGTAATCAGGAAGGGCAGATCAAAGGGGGCGGCAGAGTGTCACTGCAGCGTTTTAGCTCTCAGAGCTGCCAGAGTGTGGCCGAGAGTAGCGCTTTAGGGGGGACTTAGCGCCTCTTCACCATGATGAAGGTTAATGTCATCTGGGGACTGGTTCTGAGCAGCCGTCGCCCCGTCCCCCTGCTGACATCGCTCCTCCACCAAGCCTCATTACACCAGAGAGCAGCTCAACACGGATGAGACGTCCATCGGTCCAAATTCTGTTATTTGGCAGCTGGGCAAAGAGCGGGTTTTGCAAAAAAAAAAAATCTAACTTCTGTAAATTTATATTTTAGCACGAGCTTCTACACCTCAACACAAAACTACATAGCATAAGCCCAGCCTCGTGTGGCTCCCTAGTCTCCATCGCCGCCACTGCTGATGTGTTTCAGCGCTCCCTCCTCCTCTCTCCCCCAGTCACTTTGACATAATAGGGAGGGATCAGTGAGAGAAAGGTGGACCGACAATCTGTAATTCATCCCTGCCACGGCTCATTTGCTTACGTTGCTTCGCATTAGGGGAGAGATAATTTATCTCTCTCTCCGCGCCGGCTTTACAAATTCGCTGTAATGCTCTCCTGCCACTTAGCATATTTTATTGCCCTGCCTGACGCTCATGTCTCCGGAGTCCCACTGATCCCGCTTTGCATGCCACTGTGGCAGGGAACTTGTTCCGCTCAATTATTCATCGTCATTGGACTAAGTGGTTGTTCTATAAGCATAATAAAAGAGCAGGCAACTGGCAGCTACGCTCTGGTCCCTGTCCCACCATGCAATGCTTCTCTATCTAACTCTCAGGCAGATGTTTCATGGCAGTGTTTCACAGCTCTTCTGGGGCTAGAAGGGAGTTTCTTAGAGTAGTCAACTGTTTGAATTTATAGACAGAAGGGACTTTATTATACACTTTCCTAATGGGAAGTATTGAATAAATTCATGTTGAGGTTTACAGAGCATGGCCCTCATTTATACTGTAAAAGTATTCTTGAGTTTATAGTTTAAGGTTTAGTTTCTCAGGTTTACTTATTCTTTTACCAGAGATGTCCAGATCTAAATCAAGAACCATTTTTTTTAACTTTACCTTATATTGAGGCAAAGTTCATCTTTTAACACTGTTGTATTTGGCCGTTTGGCAACACGTTTACGTTACAGTATATTCTCCAAACTAAAATAAGTAGTGGTGTCACGACTTTCTGGTGGCTATGCCGTCGTTAGACTATCAAGTCTTGATTCATATAGATCAACAGATCATTGATTTTATGCCCCAACTGTCAATTACATTTTCAAATTCTTCTTTAAAAAGGTAGGCTACATGGTATCAAGTGTGATATAACTGCCATATCTTAGCCAAATGGTTAAACTAAAATAATTTACTTAAAATGGGGGAATCGTCAACAATGCTTTGGATTTCTATATTTCAAATAGAAAGCTCATTTCGATTGATTTTAGATTTAAAATCAAACTTGTGACAGTCCTGACAATAAGTGTTATTTTGGTATTTCCTCATTTCCCACTCTTTAATGAAGTTCAACCTTATGTAACACTTCTATAATGTGTAAATCTCAAACTAACTCTATTCTTCTGAGACTAAAGTGAGTGACAGCAGCAAATGCAAAGTTACAATTTTCATTCATTTTAGTGTTGACAGTGTCTTGCTTTACATTCCTCATGTTTTTACTGATTATGTTCCCCAGTAAAGTTACACTGAAGAGGGTTTCACAGTTGGTGAATGTGTGCTTCCAAAGCTGCAGTTCTCCAAATCAACCAGCAGGAACTTCACTTTCTGAACAAAAAGACCACATTTTATGGAGAAATGCAATCATTTCCATTTCTTAAGATGCAATTTCATCGCACCACCACTCCATGAATAAGCAGCTTTCAGGACCTTCTCTCATTCACTGCTAAGGCCCTCTACTCAGTTATCTTTCAGTTTGTTCTCCTTTACTTGGCTCCCTGTGTTTGCCCACTCGCTCCACTTCGTATGGCATGTGAGTAACTTGCCTCTCCCCACCCAGCAGAACTCATTAAGATTATGCTGCTCTTGTTTCCACAGAAATGTCATCTCATCTCTCCAGCCAGGGCAATCTGTGTCTTTAGCCATGGTCGCCAGGCAATATCTCTGCCCATTTTCTCTCCTCCACTGTTCATGCGGTGAATTGAGACCCGAGAGGGAAAATGTTTTGGGAAGTTTGGACTCGTGTCAACACGCAAGTCCAAAAAAAGCTAACACTCAGAGCAAATCAAAGGCTAAGAGTTTCGTGCACTGGGCAGAAGACCTTTCTTGGTTGGGGTGACTGGTATTTTCTTTTAATTTAACAGCATTTTGTTTGATTTTCTTAAACATACAACAAGAAATGCAAACAAGCAATGATTAGCTGTTTATCAATCCAACAATAATGCCTCAAATGCAAGAGTTTGCTTATTTCTGTGTTTTATAATCATTGTTAATTTAATATATTTGGTTTGTGGAGTGTTGGTCGAACAAAACAAGCAATCTAGGATCTTGTTGGGCATCGACAGAATTGATACTGAAAATAATCAATAGTTGCATCCCTACAGTTGATTTACAATTACAAAGGCAATAACAGTTTACACTGTGGTTGCACTTGATCTAAGGGCTGGAAGCTTCCATCAATACAAAGGGCACACTTGCATTGCGGGTTAACTGTGCATGTGTTCCTTACCTGTTGTTCTCTGCATTAATGCCAGCACCATCCACCCTTAGGGGCCAAAACCCTCAGAGGCTGGGAGTAAAGGGGATGGATGGCCTGACAGCTAGATTATCAAACTGGGATTTGCCGCACACACACAAACCATTTCAGTGGTGTCTATACCTTTCAGGACTTGCGGGACGCTCCATGAAACAGCCCTTAATATCCTCATTTCCCAACACAGTTTTACTGCCATATTAAAGCTGCAGGCAAAGTGAAAATTTGCAGTGGATAGAAGAGGTTCACAAAAATGCCACAGATTCACAAAGGAAAATAAAGAAATCAGGAGCGATTGCGACTTAAAAATATTCTGGCTTTTATCCACAGCCTTAACCACTGTTGTAGAGGCAGTGAGGATAAAAGAGCCTCATTGATTCTCCTTGGAGAATAAAGTGGCTGGGGCCAATATAATTAAGGTTTAAAAACATATTGAACTGCAAACGTCCATCAAGCCTGGCACTTTTCAAGGTCCCCAGTGCTCTCGCTTATGAAAAGGTCTTTTGACAGAGTTGTAGAGGTAATTAAGAGGTCAAAGACAGTATACCATGTTTTAAATTCAAAGAGAGATGACTTTTTACCCATAAAGGTAGTTCTCTAAATTCCGATTCCACTCCCCTGAATGGATAAAAGCAGTTATTTTAAATACAAAGCAAAATTGGATAAAAAGCTGCTACACTGCCTGCTGTTTTGTAGCTTTTCCATGCTGACACAAGTTCTCGGTGTGTTTGGTGGACCTCCAGCCTTGTTTGAGGTATGCATTAGCCTGTATAATCTCCTCAGTGTTGGGGGGGTGGGGGGTGGGGGTCGGTGGGACCTTCTGATATGGTAGTGCATGTTTCAGAGCCCTCTGTCTGAATAATGCTGTGGAATAATGAGGTGGGGAGCAAAGGCTGTAGCCCACGGCTTTGACCGTCTCTGTGACCTGATTATGTCAGGGACTGTCAGCCGCCAAGACACTACAAAAGCACAGAGCATCCCATCAAGTCCATATCCACAGTGATCTGTCCCCAGTGCTCCAGGCACCTTATGAGCCAGGGAAGTCCATACTGTCTCATTAGCAACGTTTAGCATCAAGCGTCTTGCACACAGACAACGCTTTACTGTAGACAATGAGGCATGGTCACACTGGTGCTACTGAAATTTAGTTCCAGTAGGCTAAATGTCAATTTTAACAATTAAAAATCCACTGTTTCTGCTACTTTTAGTGCTGATAAATGCTATCTGCTGCTACTGTACCATGTTTGTGTTAAGTGTACACTAAAGAGAGTGCAAGTGTTAAAAGATAAAACCGGGGTTAAGGTAAATAACACAGAGTGGCACGAAAGGGCACATTGTCCATACAATTTTCCTTTAATATTTGCTGTGTGCACCTGCGATAAGATGATTCATTAGATAGGGTCCCACAATGACAAGCATCATCGTTCAAGCCTCTGGCTACTGATGGAACCATTCTGCAGCCACCCTGTAAATATGACAAGGTCAGCATTTTACTGCGACAGGCGCATGCGGATAAGAGAAAGAAGGGCTTTGTTTATTCCCAAAAAGCTTAATATATGGTGGGGTGACTACTAGAGTGTAGACAAACTGCTTCAAGACAACACACAGACTCACCACTAGAAATCTATGAGCAGAGATCAGAAATACTATACAAATGTTTTATTTGGAGCTGCACATTCGTACATGATAGATGGTCCAGCAACATCTCTTACAGATCTGTTACCTAGTAAACTGTACTGTTTAATAAGCTGTATCTGTAACAGATATATCAGAAAGTTTTTTTTAGCGTCCACCGCACAGCACTCACCTGTCCTTGTGCGTTAGTGACCAGTTGTCCGCTTGCTCCTTGCAGGTTTGACAGGGTGTTGCCAAACACCTGAGAACCGGCGATGGATCCCATGGCTGCTGCTGCCGCTACCGCCGCCTGGCTGGCCAGTGGATTCAGCTGCTGAGGGCAAAGAAATCATTCATCAAAACGGCATCTGTCTGTGTCACTCATGCAGATGTTTACAAGACTAACACGTAACAAAGGCAGGTTCAGGAGGGCTCAGTGTGGGGGGGCTTCATTGTTGCAGAGGCCACAAAAGGCTAACTGCAGTGAGGCCTATATAGTCCAGTAGAGAGGGCTATACAGTCCATCATACAGTTCCCAGAGGTCTTTGCTCCCGAACCCAGTGGGAGGCTCGAGGATAGGGAGGAGCAATGAGAACGGGAGGGTGGTTGTGAATAAGTGGCCATTTTACCACTCTAAGTGCTTCCTCTGGCCCCCAGGGCTCCCCACGGGCCGAGGCGAGTCTCTCCGCCCGCAGCAACAGCCCAACAGCCTCCTGCTTTCACAATAGAGCCGGGCAGCGTGGCCATGCATCACTGTATCGCCAACGCTTCAATACGCTTCGACTAAGCATTCCTCCTGCTTCATAATGCTCTAGCAGCACAAGAGGAGGGTTAAAATGACCATCTTTACCCCTGATGTAATGGACTCATCTGGTCTGGCCTGTGGTTGTGAAAAGAGGCCCCTTGCATCAGGGACAGGTTGTAGAGCTCCGCCACATCGCCAAGATTACCCATATAAATCAAGCTAACCACTTATTAGGGGACTGAAAATGCACTGCTGATTTGGTTGTAGTGCAGCAGAGCAAAGTCTTATTAGGTTGAGTAAGTAGATCAAAGACCAAGACGAGATAGGAGACCTCCCAATTACTCAACAGAATAGAGAAATAATAGAAACACTGGCGAGAAGCAGGCTGCCTGCACGCTGCTGCTTATACTGGTTGGAAACATATTCAGAAAAAACTGCTGAAATTAAAAGCTGGGATTATATAAGAGGTCTAAGATAAAGTATTGCATGTGCTTGATATATTATTACTTTCATGTAAAATACAGTTTGCTGTAAGAGATTCTTTCCCCCGGAAGCATCAGTGTTTCCACTCTCTCCGTACTCTGCAGGGAATTCAGCTTTCTGAAATCATTCAGTTGCCATTCATCTTTTATCGTACCCCACCACCATATATTATTACACTTTCTGAAATCAAATGATGAAAAAATGCCACAGAGCGATCAATACTTTTTCATTGACAGTAAAGGTTAAGCACATTAAGAATGACACTGCATTTGTCTTATGAAATCATATTTCATGTAGGTGGCCTCAAATTGGCCGTGATTGATATTGCCTCCCCTCGTCTGAAAGTCATCCAGTTTTTCCTCGATAATCGCAAGATTGTCTTTTATGTGTCCAGTGGTCGTCCTTCGGAAATCTTGACGTCTAAAATATACGAACAGCTAAAACCTGATTCTGACTTTACATGCAAAACTAACAAAATAACAGAACCTCAGGCAAGCTGGAACACTTAGTGAGTTCCCCAGCCTATATGTACTACCTCTGGGATCATATGCTGTTGATCTGGATGCTCTAAACTGCAATATATGATATATGTTCATGAAAATCAGAGATCAACGGTGGAAAACACAGGCATATGGCACACACCCAAAACATGTCATTTCTAATAGCATAAGCTTAAGTTTGATCTTCCAAAAACAGTATTTGGTGTTCTGGAATACATTGGAGTAGATACTAACTAAGACAAAAGAGTTTACTATTGTATCTTGTAAAATAATCCTCTGCACCGAAGCATCTTCTTAATCAAACTGTTCTTTTTGCTTATTTTAATTCATGTAGAAGTCTGATTCATTTAACTACAATATACAGTGCACTGTCTTTGCAATATAGCATGGAACAATACGTGTTATTAAGCCTGGGAGATAAAGCAACAGTAAAGTGTATCAACTTCTAGCATGCTTAGTATGATCTTACGAACTTATGGTTCTGTAGAACTTTTTTTTATGTAATTATGCAAATATTTGCCGTATCATGATATATATCCATTATGAAAACTATTCTTAATAATTATGTGACGATTTGTCATCCATATAACTTAAATATTTTGAGAAATTTACAAATGGTTTTATTTTTTTTCAATAACCAAAAATGTTTTTAGATTTTTTTTGTATTTATGAAAGATGACAAAAGCAACATTTTGTAGGAAGAGACCTTTTCTCCATTTGAATGTGAATTGATACTTTTGTTTTGAAAAGCTTTAAGAATAAAGGCGAAGGCAAGAACACAACAAAGCTGAAACATCTCAAGAGGTTTTTGTTTTTTAAATAGTTATCAGGATTACACACCAACACGTCTAAGCAAAATGAATACCACTATCTCAAAATACAGTGACAGACAGAGGAGGAGATTCCTTGAGACAGTAAGTGTTGAACTGATAATCAGCATGGAGTATCTACTGGTGGTGGTAGTTTATGTTTTTTGAATATAAAATACCTTCTTACTGTAAGTGTGGTTAAGGGGAGTCTTTAAGCCATGTTGGTGAAAAACACAGTATAATGGGTGTTGTGACACAGAGAAAAGCTAACATGGCCAGTTGAACAGAGTTAAAAAAGAGGCTACAGATCAACACAGATAATGTGATCTGCTCAAGCGAACACACCCAGGGTCTCTCTGAAAAACCTGCTGTTTGTGGTGTCACTGTGTGAGTGATAGGTTGTTGGAGATGCTTTCAGATTTCTTTGAAGCATTATCATTGTATTTCATTCGATGATAGCTCTTTCAGCTGCTATGTTATTCTGCTAAATCTAGGTGAAAAGAGAGCAGGCTTTATTGCTGCATCTTCCTGGAACTAGGTAATATGGATAGCAGTTGGAGGGAGAGCCAGGAATAAGGAGGCGAGTCTGTGTTCAACACCTAAACAGGTGATTTTCCGCCACGGTGACTCCTCTCAACACCACGGCGGGAGGCACAAAATGACAGACCTGGCCTAGCATTTGTACTGATTGCATGTGTTGGAGGAGATAAACAGCGATCTTCCAGTTTGCAGAGCCTGCATGTTAACCATTGTGTTTCATTCTTTTCATTCCCCATGAAAAAAGGGGCGTCAAAAGGATTTTCAGCGGCACAGACCACTCTGGTCAGTGTTGGGATAACAAAAATAAATCAAAGCCAGTGCCCTTGTTAAAGGTAAAATGAGTTTAGAGATGTAGAAACATTTCAGTTTCAAATTCTCATTTTGTGTAGCAGCAAAACCTCTCAAGCCTCAATTATATAATGTGACATTATCTTCACCTTTAAGTCACCACAACTGCTATCAATCTCCGCACTGTCACAGTTTAATAAAGCCAAATATAAAAGGGCCACACAGGGATCAGCAAACAGAAAATAAGAGTCTCTGAAAAGGACAAAAAAAAGCCTGCAAATTGTTTAAAAAAAGCATCTCTTCTCTGGACGGTGAGAAGGGGAGGGAATCTAAACACCGCCAGGCTCTCCGTCGCCTGTTTGACCATGAGGGTCACCTGGTGCAGCAACCCGTGTAATCTCAGGAATAGAGGGAAAAACAGCGTCCCCGTAAACCGTGGAGAGACCTCTGGAAACCAAAATTGTCTGACACAAACTAACTTGAGTTTATTCTTGGTTTTGCTCTTTTCATGTGGCCATTTTAAACTTAATTGCTTTTTTTTTTTTTTCAGGGGCCTGCACAGGACAAAAAAAGGCGCAAAGATAAATGGACAAAGTGGTGCAGACACCAGCAGGCAGATTTGCTCGGGCTTCAGCGATGTGTAAAACGTATTTTCTGCTCATCTATGATTCACCAACAGAATCAAACATTTATCTAATATATCAGAGAAAACTGAAAGAGAATATAAGACCACAGACAATGGTTTAGCAATAATGGTTAGTAATATTTTTAATTGACAATGAAAGGAGCTATCTGTAAACTTTTGTCTAGAAAGTAAAAAGTCAAAGTATGTTTGGGAAAATGTAAGACTTGCCAAAGTCTTCATGCTCTACTCACTACTACTCAGCCAAAAGGTGGGCCAAACATTGTAAATTAACAGTCAACAGCACTATTGTTTTTGAGAAGAATGTCCTTTATCTCTGAAAAAAAAAGGAAGTTTCCCTTGTTCATCCCGACCCCACATCTCTGTCTTCTCCCTGCTCTTTTCCCACTTCGGAGTGAATGTAATCAGCTGTGACATGAGAAAACACGTTCTCTGTCTGTCAGGACTCTGCTAGTCTTTCGCTGACAGTCCTCTGCTGACTCTCCTCCTCCTCCCCCTAAAACAGCCTCTCCCCCGACCTCCCTGTCTCCCCTCCCTTACATCCGCTGTGCTTATGAACATCAAAATGCCATTAGGCCCTCCAAAACACCTCTGGTCCCTTGGTTAGCGGGGCCTCGCGCTGCGGTCGTGCACTCTGAGTCCTCCGAGCCCCGGCTATTGCTCACCACTGTGCCTCTGCTCCAGCCGTTGTGAAAAAACATACCCCAAAAAAGAGCCCTTCTCAGGGAAAAATATTGGGAAGTGAAAGACGGATAGAACAACTGGGGCAGGTAACACCCGGGGAAAGCACAATAAGGCTGCATCCGGAGACGGTCGGACATTGTAATTGCTTAAAGCAGTGGAGGGATGCTGGTGGTAGCGCAGGAGGATGAGGAGGTGGCTGAGGTGGCATGGCGGGTGCTAATGGAGTGATGTCATACGGACCGCCAGAATGACAGCTAGTTAACGGAGGAGGTTTGGCTGATCAAATAAAATGCATTAACTCCAGGAAATGGATATCGCAGGCAGCCTCAGAAATGGCCATATCTAATGAGGCAAAATGCAAATGAAGGAGGAAAAGAGTCGTGAAAACGTTTAAACTAACTATAAAGGGATGATGGAGTGTCGGACAGTGGCCGTCAATCTCCCCACTCATTACCCTCATGTGAAATTAACAGCAGCTTTAATCATTACATAAAATCTGCTCTAGCCCATTTGTTGATAATTGTGAGGCTCAGAGGTTCAGAGTGGGTTCTTTGTCATCAATCACAGCAGCAGTGTATTTCCTCTGGTTAGGGGACATTGCGAGTAAGAATATAAGTTATACTACATTCCTCTTACACTATTTCTCTTCCTGAGGAATGATCTATAATATTTAGCTGTTTCAAGATGTATTCAATTTGAAACTACTTGGTGATTAAGTACCTGGAGGAAAGTGCTGACCATTTCAGCTCATGATGTGACATATCTGGTGCAGTTATTTCTGTATCACACTAGCGTTGGGTTGGAAATCACATCAGCGTTAAACTGGTGTTGCCGTGAACCCACTGCTGCTATGGCTATTAAGTGGATACATGGCTACATTTCCGTGTTGCAGGGAGAAAATGAAAAATAAAATCATTAAAGTTAGGAGTTCAGACTGTGAAGAAATTACAAACACCATATTTTGTTATGTTATTGAAGACTCTCCAAAGCCTTTGAATGACTGTTACCGCAATTATTAAATACTTAATAGAATATATTTCTTCATTTGAGGTTCTATTTCCATTGCAACAAATAAATCCCATTTGTTTTCATTAAGTTGGAAAATGGCTTCTGTTTTCACTCTGCTGTTGTTTGACATATAAATATAGCATTTGAATGACTTTAATATCCTTCTAATCAATGTCCAGTGATCTTTTGATGTCCTCAATTCAATATAGGAAGGGTCATCCTTGCCGCAGCTTTATAAACACAATAAAGGTAAATGATTACTCTCCACTGTGGTGTCCAAAAATAAGGCCAGTAATGAAGAGAAATGGAGGAGTTTGAGGGGGAGGCCTGTCATGTGTCATTGGCCAACTCTAAGCCCTAAGATTAATCACGAGAGAGGGGCTCTGTGGCTAAGATGTGGTCACCCTTGATCAATAAATCTGCCTCCCCTTCCTCTGTCTCTACGCTTCACTGTCTCTCTCTCTTTTTCGCCAAAATATACACAACCGTCGGCAATAGCTAAATCAGCATAAGTGGAGAGATGAATTGATGACATTTACAGCCGCTTTTGTATTGATTACTTGAGTTTTGACTTCTGAGGCTCAACTCTTTGAGGAGTTGCCTTAAGAAAATGCACTGTTGCATTCTAGTTGAGTATATTTACAAAACCATCAATTGCACATTCCCATAATGAAAAAGGGCTTAAAATCCCCCACTGGAAAAAAAGTATATGATAAAAACCAAAATGCTCCTCACAGAGTTCAGGGCAGCAGAGTGCAGTTTAGAGGAATTTCAATTTACAAAGCCCACTATACATTGTGAAATACAGTATATAACAAATCTAGTCTCCGCAAACCACCACTGAAAACACTGAGGAGAAGAATTTCTAATAATATTCTGCAGGGACCACAAATGGGACTTTTGACTTGGTCTATGAGGAGGGCATAATGCAATAACATTGCATTAGGAGGGTCTTTTTACAGTGTGGCGGCGCTGCACGGCTGTATTCCTTGTGTGAACTGGTGCTCTGTTTGCGGTCACTAATGGGCATCAGAAATTACAGGCAGTGGAATCGCGCCCCGCGGGGGGACTGGCCTCCTCAGCGGAGCGGAGCACTTAGACAGTGTCTGGGAGCCTGCTGGAGGAGGAAGGGGGGAAGTCAATGTCATAGCCCTGCCTCATAATTAAAGAAACCCTATTCCTTATCCACTGTTAGGTGAGCCCTGGATCGGCGCTCCATCTGAAGGCTCCCCTGTGGGCGTCTAATGCGTGTTGCCCCCAATGTGCATGTGGGCTGATCAGGGAGCTGTGCCTTTCTGCTGGGTGTCAGAGCTGGAAGCCCTCTGACCACCACGAAAGGAGCGGGGCCACGTAGAGAAGAATCGAATACTTTTAAAAAGTGAAGAAAATATCAACTGAGGAGAGGTCTGAAAACCCAACAAAATCAGAAAAGCTAAAAAGTAAGTGCACGGCAGCTTGTAGGTGTAATTTTAAAAGTGAAAGAGTTTTAACATTTTTCCAAATGATCCATCTGAAATATGATAAATTCAAGTTCCTACCTATTTATAAATTCAGGGCTCATCGTGGGTCCTTAAGTCTGTAGATTTCCTCCCTGCCTAATCCCTCATTTGAAGTAAATAAAAGTAGTAGAGCTGTCATGGTCAGGTTGTTTTCCTCATCTAGCTCCCATGCTTTATAATTATTCATATGAAATGTGGTTCTGTTGATGGGCAACAGTCTTATTTTCTGCTTCAGTCAACAGTGCACATTTGTATTTCTAAATTGTGGAGCGCTTGTTATGTAAGGCAATTTTCTGCCTTCTTAAGAGCCGGATCTCCTGTGCATTAATAAGAGGCTAGGCTGAGCTGCTGGAGAGCTGAGGGCCTGTTCATGCTCTGAACCACACAGCTAAAACTAGCAGCAGTCTGGCAACACATACCAATCAAACATATTTAAAAGTTTTAGTAGACAATCGTGATTTAAAAAAAGGTTATCGTGGAAAATGGTCAGATGTGGGAATTCTTACAGTTTAACTGTACTGATGTGATTTTTTGCAACTTCACCTGAAGATAAATGTAAATGTAAGAATATAACTATACCAAGCCTTTGAATCCAGATGCCCAACAATACATTTAATTACCTGATTAATTATGTTTACTGACAAATTATCCCCCAATATGATGATCCGAAAGCTCTTTTTGAGGCTTGGACAAAAACTAAATCAATGTATTTAATGTGTATTTCTTGCCTTCAAAAAAGTCAAAGTTAATGAAAATAAGTAAAAAAAAAACACACACATCATTAGATATGGAGCTTTCTTTTACTAAACAAACATTAATTATGTTTTTGACTTTTTATTTGGTTTTCACAAGCATTCAAAATGTGTTTCACTGTTGTTTACTACAGGAAATAGGTTTAAACACATCTGCACACCACAGACACCACAGTTGAGTTATGAGACGTTCGATAGGTAATGGACTCTTTCCTCGACTTAAGCATTGGCAGTTTCATCGACAAGCCACAGTATGAGCCATTGGGTCCACATCTGAGCATGTCATTTTAATTTTGATTTAATACCCTGTGGAATAATGGCGGTCCGTTTCGCTAAATTGAATAGACGTGGAGCTGATCTGGAAAATCAATTAATCGATGTGCATGGCTCATTTAGTACACTTGTTAATAAAATGGGAGAGACGCCCACTGCCCATAAAAAAGACACATTTGGAGCAAATTGGACAGTGGTGATTTTAACAGCGGTTGACATAAGTAAAAGTGCATTGCAGCGGAAAAGCAGTGACATGAGTGTCTGAAGGAGCCTCAGCTGGAGACAAAAGCAGCAGAGATGGGCCCGAGACTTGAGGAGGATGGTGGAGCGAATGGGAGGAGGGGGAGGAAGAGGAGAGAATGGCAAGGAGGTGAGGAGAGATGGAGAGTGCAGACAGCCAGGCCTCTGAAAGGCCGTTGTGGTTGGCAGCCGCTGACCTTGGTGACGATGGGTTTTCACCAGAGGCTTTTAATGAAGGCTGATTGCAAGGGAATATAGAGGGAGCCAATGGGTAGAGAGGGGAGCAGTGGGGAGAGGAGAGCGAGTGGAAGAGAGTAAGAAGAGAGAGAGAAAAGGATAGAGGAGAGTCTCAGGTAATTGCAGCACTTGTGGGTCTGAGGCCCTGCGGTCCTGTGATGTCGGGGTGCAGTGGGGAAGAAGAGAGATGTCTGTGGACGCTTTGGTGGTAAATTGTGGAGCACAGGGATAGGAGGCAGGCCCCTAGGCTGTAATTACCCCTATGAGTGTGCGGATGGAGAGTGGACAGGCCCAGTGTGAGGCTCTGACAGCGATCAAGGAGACGACTGTGAAGGGGAGTGGAGACAGGCACACATGCAGACGGCAGGAGTCTGACGGAGGAGGAAGACAGGACGCCTCCATCTCCGCCAGGCCCCCCGAAAAACCAGCCAGCCAGACACTGGACCAAAGTCAGAGGCTATTACCCAACGCACAACATGCCAGTGACAAGACAGCAGGCAGAGGGACAGCTCAGCAGTGTTGAAGATGCTATTTCTTTATGGAAAAATACATGTAGAACGATTTGGCAAAAAAAGGTAATAAAAAGAGACTAATTACATCAGAGGCATGGAGAAAGAGAAATGTTGGAGCTCCACTGGATGGCGCAGCAGGGTCAGGAGGGTCTGGGGCATACGAACTGGAATAAGAGAATTGATAGGCTGGCCTAAGCTTCCCGCTGCCACGGATCAGTATGTACTGCCTCGCCTCTCCCTGCCTGGGCTGATGTAACTCACTGGAGTGGCAAATTACACCAGACCTACAGCTGTAGCCCGACATTATGATTAATTTGATCAGTAATTTCTCCTGTTTTTCATTTTAATCGCTGCGACCATTCTGCTGTGGCAGGTCTTTCAGATCTAATTAAGATCAATTCCGGTGTAACAGACTTGGCGAGCGCCTTTACCCCGTCAAATCCCTGAGCTCTCCGGGCGTGGAGAAAACCCGCAGCTCTAATCAATCAACTTCCAGCAAAATCCAGCGGGCTCCCGCAATCAGCCCATTAACACACTTAAGCAAATTTCATAATCTCCCCCGTCTATTTGTCATCACTGTGGTGGCTATGTCAGGCACCCACAGGCTGCATCTCACTGTACTCTGTATGTTGGGAAGCCGAAGGGCTGTAGGCAGTATAGAAAGGTAAATTTTTCCTCAGTTAAACCAAATTAGCAACAGTAATCTGACTTTAGACCATTGACTCAAGGGGACACAATCTGTTGTGGTATGATTTGTATTCTAATTGGGATATTAATGAGCCATTTAATAAATTCAGTTTCACAAATTAAAAACACCAAACAGTAAAAACACTAGGGATGTAATGAATGCTCAGGATTTACTCACTTTGGGTTTACAAAGAAGATCACACTCCTCCCATGAGAAGAGAATTACAATGGGACATTAATTGGAACATAATGAGTGTTTGTCTCTCTGCAGCTTTGCGCTGTATTTTCAGCAAGTAGCTGAATGGCTGGGTGATTCTGCACGACTGAATAATGACAGTAGCAAATAGGGGTGTTATCTGTGTAATGCTGATTGTATTATGGTAATTATGACTCGACTTTATTGCATAGGCCAGTTCATCTGGGTGAAGCATGGAAACACCATAAAGGCCCTTCTATGTGTTCAATTAAAACAAACAAAAGGTAGATCACGGTGGCAATTCAAGTGTTTGTGAGAAAGTCTCTGCTCAGGGAGTCTCTCCCAATTAAAAACTTCAGTCGGTGGAGAGAGGCGAAGCTTCTGTTTAAATCCTATTGCAGCTTAAGTGGGTGGTGAGGCTGTGACCTGTCCTTGGGCGAGCCCCTCACTGGGTGACACACTCTTTGACAACACCAGCACTGACCCAGAGAAACTAAACCTTTTACGGCCATTTGGCTTCTCCCACACACACAAAAACACACACGTTCCATAATCCTATTTGATGAGGCAATATCTTAATGATACCTGATGTGGCCCCTTTAACCTCCCCCAAGGGAGGTCTGTCCTCAGTCATCATAATCAGCCTCACTGCTTCTTTTGGAAGAAGACAATCTGTATAAAGCTAAGGGTCTCAGGCTCATCATTGTAGGGAGCTTTTTCTTAAGTAACCCTGCTGTCTTAATGAGAGAAAATAGAAACTTTTGAGTTGGATAGTGTGATTGTAGTGTATCTGTTATCCAAGGTCTTTGTATGTTGCATGATGCAAGCCTAAAGTGTGAATCTGTATGTTGGTCGGTATCCACAGTCAGACTGGACAGTGTGTTTGGTGCGATGTAGCGGCCAGCCTTTGGAGCCCATTAAATCCAGAGGCTGTTTTTCCTGCTGAGTCTCACTAGGCCGTGACAGGGCCGGAGAGGGCTGCAAGGGGGGAAACAAATAGCCCAACTCATCCTGGCCATAAAGAAGGTTGCACCACAACCCAATAAGGGTCTGACGCTGATGAATGTGACCAGGGACAGAAAGGCGACCCTGGCCAGTCTCCACCAGAAATGAAACCACAGGGATATAAAATAGGTTATTATCGTCACACAATGACAGCCAGACAGACAGAAGGGCAGAGATGGATGGACGGACGAAGTGACTAAAAAGGAGGTTGAGCAGGAAGAGCAGTAAAGATTAAGGGGCTGATTATAGCCAGAAAGTCCTGGGTTAGATCGCCTCAGAATCCCTCCTGATTCTGCTGTAGGAGGATGTGACTTGCTTCTTGTCTGGTTGTGAGGTTTGATGTGCTCAAGTGTGTCAAGGCTTCAGCAAAGAGATGCATATTCTAATACTTCCACGCAGACAGAAGAGCTGCCAACCTCAATTCAAATACTGCCACTTGATACAGATCGAGTGCTGACAGAGAATCAAACTGTAGCTGTGTACCAAATCGTTTCCTCATTCACCCACTCACTATTCCCTATATACTGCTAATTAAATAGTGCACTATACAGGGAATGACCAAACGAGATTTCGGACACTACACTGGGATTTTCTAACAAATCGTTGTGTCTGTGCATGCGCCGGATATATGTATGTGTGACGGAAACGGGTGCATCCTGCATCATGTAAACGAACAGAGCTGTAAACTCATTTTACAGTCTGTTTATGATACAAACCTGCACTCAGGAGGGCAGTAAAGGTTGTATTGATGTTGCATGTCAATTTCAATGTTGAATCCCAAATAAATTGTTAAAATTTCAATGGTGTGTGTGGTTTTGTTAACAATGGTTGTCTGTCCCGATTGCGAGCTGTAATAGCCCACGGCCTATTTATTTCACGAGCAAGTAACAATAGTAAGCTCAAGAGGAACTAGTCAGCTTGTGAGTAACCGTAGTTGGAAACTGCAGTTAGCTCTCAGATACCTGGCTACCATTAGCACCTCTTTGCTTCTTCTTCTCCTTCTGTAAAACACAAACACATTGCATTGTGGTATAAGGGAGTACAATGTACTGTACATCGTATGTACATTCAAATTACTTGTGCATTGCGGGTATTTTATAGTGGACTATAAAGTGATTGAAAATAACAACTGAGAATGTGAACACCACTACAAGATGGACACACACTATATAATGCATTACTTGTATACTGTTTGAGCACTTCAGTTCTGAAGTGGAGAATTACAAAACACATTTAGTTTATAAGGTTCTCGTGATGAATTCATTCAGTGTGTCCATGAGAAATGATATGAATGGGGCTAAAGGAATCTGATTATTTCTAAGTGATTTTTAGCTGTGTACAAAGCAGAGCGGTATACACAGCTGTATGCAGAATACAGTATGTAAATTGATGCAAATCATATGAAACGAGCTCAAGAAAGTATGTCGTTAGCAACATATGCCGAGGTTAGCACAACAACCTGATTGGTGTGTGAGTGAGTCAGACTGTGGCGAGCTGTAAGGCCAACCTGCAGGTTACTGGTCAAATGCAACAGCAATTGATAGAGAGAGACACACACACAAGGACGGTGTGCGGGATGTAATTTCACAAAATTCACTTGACAGGCTTGAATCATGTCGGGTTTGCACAAATTTCCAGGATATCTATTCAAATTACACCAATCGACAAAAAAGACGAGTGTAAACCAAACGGGGTGTATCGTTATACCCCTACCAATCTCACATACTGGATGAGTACTAGTACTAGTACTACTGGCAATAGATAGTTAGAAGTAACCAATCCTCTTTAAATACTGCTTACAGCAGTGCGTGCAACGCCGCACGACGTCCTTGTGTGTGAGTCTCATGTCACCTTACCTTAGAGAAGTGATCTAATCAGTTGCATACAGAGTAATAACATTTTGAAAAAAGAGAGTGTTGGTAACAGATGAGTATGAGGCCAGTTCCAAAGAGTTTGATTGATGCTATTCATAGACTCACCGACAAAGGCATGGGTGGGGTGACGGGCGAAGGAAGGCTGCGGGCTGGCGACTGGTTGGGCCGGTGAGGCGGGGAGTGCTGCGGCTGTCCAGAGGTGGAGGAGCAGGTGGAGCCTGGAGAGGGGACAGAGGTCTGCTGCTGGCTGGATGGGGTCATGTGATGCTGGGAGGGCAGCTGGTTCTGGGTGTGGGAGAGGGTCTGTTGGTGATGGTTTTGCTGCTGCTGCTGCTGCTGCTGCTGCTGCTGCTGCTGTTGCTGCTGCTGCTGCTGTTGCTGCTGGTGGTGGTGCTGCATCTGTTGGAGCTGCTGCAGGTGTTGGAGCTGGGAGTTCAGTGATGAGGTAGCTGTTGATGAAAGAACAGCAAGTTGTTTGATTTTTCTTTGTACTGGAGACCTCAACACTCATACATAGAGTGCAACAAACGCAGATGAAGTTAGACTGACGTGTGTGAGGAAGCCCTCATTATTTGAAGAATATGCTCACACCGCAGATAGAAAAACACATGGAGGTGTGGGATGCATAGGGTGAATAGTGAGAGACAGATGTAAATTGCATGGAGCCACAACAAGGTCCTCCAGGGTTTTTAGCCTGCATGATAGAGTCAGTGAATTTAATTTAGCTAGTTGGAGGACAAAGCTATCAAGCCTGACTGATATAACTGCTCTCTCTGGAGCCAAAAGTCTTCATTGTCACTTGGAGAATGTCAGAATCTTTGGTTTAATGGCTTAAAATCTCATAGGAAAAAGACATCGATCTTCACTGGAAGACTTCAGAAATAAACCCATTAACTAATTGGATCCAATAATGGCAGGCCATTAGAACCTAATTTCTACATTTAAATGCTTTTAAATTTTTATGCTGCTTAAAAAAAAACTGTTAATGCTCAAGCTGAGCCAGGCTGCAGCCACACCAGCATGCAAATACTCCCATGGACCAAGAATGTCCACCTCAAATATAAAATACATATATATCGATGTGGACACTGTGCAGGTGCACCTCAACTTCATGGTAGTTTTCTATGGCAGTTCACCAAAAAACATCTGAATACAGAATGTAGTGGATTTTGGATCAGTTCACAAATAAATCCATACCACATCATAAACAACAAATAATATCTACTTAAGGTATCAACTGTAATACTATATGTGGAGAATTGGATCAAAAACAACATCTAAGCTGACCTTCACAGCTCTTTGAATAGAGAAAAGGACAAACTGAGGTTTTTTTATACCTCACATTCAGAAAGCTCTTAACAGCCTTTTTGCAGTCAAGCACACCAGAAAATCCTTATAAGAAACTTTATTCTATACAGAAAAACAGTTGTACGTATGCTGTGACACGAAAAGGTTACTCACAGGTCATCATAAATGCAAAGGGAATGAAATAAAATGAGCTACAGACAGTTGATCTGTTGCCTTTGACTCTATGGAAAACAAAAGGATGAATACAACAGATGACCATGACAGGATGCAACATGATTTTTCTGTGGATAAAAAGATAATACCATCTTAGATGGGACCTGATCTGTATGTTGATATCTGACTGGACTGCCTCATATTGTGCAGACCTACAGCCCGGTCTGCACAATATGAGGAACATATGCAATGTGTGAATATGTGTGATAACGTTGTTGAATATTGCATTAACAACATTAAAACAAACAAACAAAAATAGATATTTAAAGTGTGCTCAGTTACGCCTTTCTGCTGTTTTCAATATACTTTTTAAAACAACAAATGCTTCTAAAAACTAACATTGTTTTATTGAAAAAACTGAAAATTGAATTGAACACAGAAGGCACTATTTAAAATGATCATTCATTTTAAAGGGCAGTTCTTTTTTAACTGATAATCTCTTCCAACTAACTCAAAAGTCCTTGAGCGTCTTTTGCAGTGTGTTCATTGCACAAGTTGATATCACAACGACACTGGAATACTGGACTGCACTACATAAATACACTGTCAGACTTTAACAGACGTCCTTTAAACTGAGGCTAGCCAAGGTGACGATAGTTCCCATAATGGATGATGAGAACACTTTCTAAGGTTTTTGGGTGTGAAGGTAAAGGTATAATTTCTATGACTAAACAGCAAGATAAATACACAGAGTAAATCATACTATAAATATATTGCCTAGAAGTATTACACTAATTAATTTTGCCTGCTGAAAAAGAAGTGTATTGTGTCTATTAGTTTAGAATTGTCTCACAAGTAAAGGAATCAAACTGGACTTTTAAAATATAAAAAAATCTAATTAGAACTGATGAAATTACACAAAAAAAGAAGACCAATTTACATTAATGTGTTCAAATTCCCGAATTTGAAATTAAAACAGTTTAATTTGACACTGTGCACATAAAAAAAAATATGTTGAAAGATTAACTACAACCTAATATCTATAACGAACTATCAAAATGACTTGAAATACAAAGGATTGAATAACAAAAGAGTGTTTGTGAACATCTATTGATAATGCAGCCAAGCAATTGTGAACATAGGCGTAGACAAGCTTGTATACATACAGAATCAATGCACTTAAATAATTTAAGTATAGTTCCCTCATAAAAGATTAATAAACCATCAGGGCAGACACGTCTTTGATTAGTGTGGTCACTATGACTCCAGGACAGGCTCATATGAACATTTGATGAAGATCAGATCATCCTCCTCTTCCCTCACTCTGCGAAAGCAGAGCAAAAGAAAGCCAGTGTCTCTTGGCCAGTAAACAGTACACTTTTACGTTTCTTCTACCTCCTGACACATTGACACCTCTTTCACCCCCCCCCCCCCCCCCCCCCATAATGAATTATATATCACCTGCGCAAACGGCAAGAGTCCAATTCTCACTTGAAATGTTGGGGCAAGTTTTCTAGCAAGTGCAGAGCCCGGCACTTTTCCTTCGCAACTTCACAACGACAAAAATGTTGAGACTTATTTAAAGATGGAATAAAAAGGGAACAAAGACGGAGAAAACAAAAGGGGGATAAAATGAGATTTCTGTCCAAAAATTAGCGAAACCAAGCGAAGATCAAAGAGAACTGGAGAATTTCCTGCAGCGCCAACCATTACGCTGACGAACAAGAGGTAGAACAAAAAAATATGAAGCAAAAGAAAACAAATATAGAGGGAATATGGAAGAAGCCCCATGTGGCCTTATTATAAGGGCTACACCGCAGGTACCATATTCTTTAACAGCAGTGCTTTATAAATTCTGTCATCTTGTTAAGACTGTCAAGACCACTGACCCTCCCTTCCCCTCTAACTGGGCAACTGGCATTTTGAAGCTCATTCTTTTAACCACAGCTGTCTGATTGCTTTGGTTGAGCACATAATCCAAACGGCTTGTCTCAGCTAATTGTTTGTCCTCCTTCCTTCAGCAGACACAGGGCCGAGGATGAGAGTGGTAGCTTCACATATGATGGAGAGAGGGCCAAAGGGTGCTGGGATCCTATAGAGCTCATTATATCTCCCACTGTCTCTTTGTTGTGTTTCATATTCACTAGTTCTCCAACTGCGATGCAAGCAGCACTTGATCCTGTGGGGGGGGGGGGGGGGGGGGGGGGGCGCAAGGGTCCCACTTTCACTGTTGTCACAACTCGCCTATGTTAATGTTTATGAGGAATGAGCAAGATCATGTAAGACTCATGCAGCTAAATGATCAGATACGAGCTGAACTGTGGCATTTTGTGGTCCATTTAACCATTTAACAACAATCCTTTGGGGCTACGAAACACCAGCACTGAGAAGTCTACGGCCTTCAACCTCAGTGCTTTGAGAAACTGTCTGCGATCTCTCTTTCTTTTTTTTTGCTTTAGTGCCACAGAAGAAATCAACTGTTATCTTTGACTGTCCCGGCCCCCGCTTCTGAAGTACTGGAGGACGAAGCAAGACTGATTGTCAGAGGTCGAAAGGCTAGGTCATAGCCGGCTCATTCGTCAGACAAAATGCTATTTTTGTTTCCTGTGCGGTTGAGGAGTGAAGGTGGGGGGAAGCAGCCTGCTCTCTCATTACCAGCGCTATCTCAGTAGTCCCTGCCAACCCCCCTATTACAGCACTTTTCTCTCTGGGGCTGATTCGACTCCTTGTTTTCCTCTCAATGCACAACACCTACGTTTACAACTATTCCCTAAGAGGTGTCTTATATATCGTTTGTGTGTGTGCATGTTTGTGTACGGATGATGGAAACCAAACTTAATCGTGAACTTTGAGGAACATGCGAGACATTAATGCTGCACACAAATGCACATGTGAGGTGGATGAATGGAAATAACATAAGGTGCTATTGTACCAAAGATACACACAACATAAAATACCTGTGTCAGCTCAAACTAACTGCAGCTCTAAATGTATTGCGTAAAAAAAGATAAATCTATTGATACATTTAAGCTTGTTAGAAGAATGCCTAAAAGAATGGCTACCCATCATATTATAGGCCTTAGAAAAGGGCCAGTCAAGGCCAACATGAAGAGTGGAGTGTAACAATAATCCTCTGCATCTATACAAAAGGACTTTGACTCTCTTTCACCGCATCAAACTGTGTGCGCCACGCGGCATAAAGTACGGTCAGAAGAAAGTGGATGTGATCGGCTCATGTCGAAGGAATTCATGTTTTCTGAGCATCAAAAAGAAAACATACTGTACAAACCTTGAAGAGAATGTAGAGTTCACAGGGATTAATTGTTTTTTTTATGTAAGATCAGTATGTGTGCACTAAATGCTTTTCTTAAAGATAAGGGGATTGCTTCTGAAATATGTGCATCTCCTCTTCTACTCAGCACAGATACTTAATTAAACAGAAAATCATAACTAACTGCTGTGGCAGCGTCCGTATGTGTATTCCATTAGCTAAGCGTGCTGTAAATTAAGGGCTAATCACAGGCTGCGGAGGAGCCTATTAGGAGTTAATGTGAAATATAGCACTTGAAGCATTTTTGCCTATTTGATAAATTTGTGCACTTGCATGATTCTTGCACTTTTTGGGTACTATCTTCATGTTTGAATGCACCTATTGCAAGTCGCTTTGGATAAAATTGTCAATTAAATGAATGAAATGTGACCCACCCTTTACTTTTAGGAACTGCTCTAGCCTAAACACAGTTGTCATTCTCTAAGAAGCGAGGTGAGAGGGGACAAACATGCTCCTCATTACTGCTCTACCTCACGTTCCACTATGGGAGTCCATAAACCACTGTCTCAATTGCCTTTTCAGAGAGTCACACTGATAATTACTCCACTGGAGGTAAGGAGATTTAGCCTCTATGAGATCTGGTAATTACAAGGTTGGTCAAAGGAAGGTCATTTTTACTCTGCGGATTAGATCGGAGCACTCGCACACTGATGAAGTGGATAACATCCTTGTTTTTGCACTCATTTCTTTAGTTCACCTTTGTCTCTGGTGGTCACTTTGATAACACTTGTCTATGTGACAAAACATTAACTGTTTTCACTGGTGACCAATCAGTCAATAATGTTTCTTTCAAACAATAAATTGTTTATCCTATAAGCTTGACAAGGACCTAGACTCAAAAGTGTTACAGTATTATTAACAAAAATGTAACCATTCAGAGTAAAAGTACTCATAATGCAATAATGCTTTGTATGTACAATCTTAATCTGTAACTACAGCTGTCAGATACTTGCAGCGTAAACAAAGTACAATATTTACATTACATATAAAGTGGAATAAAATGGAAATACTCAAGTACAATTTTCTGTTAAATACCTTTTACCAGCGAGTCCATACAATTAGTAATCATGTTAAAGGTATGGAAAATAGATTGCTGCCTTGCCGATGGCTGGAATAAACATGGAGAAAATAAAATGTTAAAGTAACCAGTGAACCAACTACTGAATAAAAACATTACTCAGAGCCACGGCAGGCAATATCACTGTTTTAGTCCTGCTGCAGGGGGAACTCAGCGACTACTACATAAAAATATAAAAAAAAAATATATATAGGCAGTTAAGATTTGAGTGGAGTCACAGAGCCACAGGATTTTAGAGAGTAAACCACATCGCTTGTAGGGATCCAGAGATAATGCTTTCACTTTGTGATACAAGGCAATATCAAGCTGTGTTGTAGAATTCTCACTCTGGGGGAAGCATTTCAAAGAATCAAATCCTCTCCATGGAGATGTTACACATACAAGAAAATCCCTGTGTGCTGGATAATGTTGCCCTTTTGTGCGTTGCTTACGCAAGGTTATTGATTTCCAAAGTGTGGTCCAGGGACCTCTGGGGGGCCCTGGAGAGAGTTCCAGGGGGTCCCAAGCGAAGTAAGGTCTAGTTTAATTTCAAGATTTTCTCCCAGAGAGAGAAAATGAAAAGATAATTTTTTAATAAGGATCTGTCCGATCAAACTGTATGCTAATGAGGCTGAAAGCGTGCATGTTTTCTTTCAAACTAAAGACGATATAAGTTAATTTCACAAATGAGATGAACTCTGTCTGCTTGGGGGTTTGCTAATCACTGAAATGAGCTGATTCCCTCTCCGATTTCAAGAAAACCCCGCAGACTCTTGGCCCTCCAGGAAACAAGGCTTATGAACACATGAACATGAAATGTGGCTCTTTAGGATAAAACCTTATCCAATGAAGCATTTGATAGGAAAGATTTGTGATTAAAAACCTCTAGATGTAGGTAATGGATCCTGAAAAAACGCATTTCCTGGAATATTTCGAGGCGTCCTCCTCTAAAGGGAAAGTATTTAACAATATTTAACTATAGTGTTCTATACAAACACTGTCTTAAATTAAATTAATGACCACACAAATTAGATCTCTTGTATACATTGAGTGATTTCCCGTGCTTTTGGACGCAGAGAAGTTTCACTCTCATTTGAAATATTACATGGGCAGTGTGTAATACTGTGATGCCCAGTAAGGGGTCCCTCGCGTTTGTCCTTCAGAGTCCGGAAGGTGCTGAAACCCCCCCCCTTTGAAAAAAGAGCCTGTCTGCCTGGGAGGACAGACTGGGTTATTACAGCGTGTTCATGGTCCCATCATGTGTCGTCAGACCAAAGCGGAGGCCGCGAGTAAAAGCCTCATGCAAAATTTATGTTCATGCGGCTGTTTCAGTTGGTGGAAAAATCAATATTGCGGGCCTGATGCACGGAGATGACTGAGTGCTCTCTGACTGACAGTAAAAGCTGAGAGAGATTGAGGGGCTACATTTACTGCTCTAGAAATGGAGTGGAGTAGAGTTGCTCTAATAGTCTAGTTCACCTTAAATTTGAATTTCATTGTGGACTATTTTGGTAACAACTTGGATATTGAGGGCTTGAAGAAATTACGCCATTAGAGAAAAAGACAGCGAATGGAGAATGAGCAAGCTTGTTTCAAATCGTCTAAAGCACATTTTGCATTGTGGCTTCAGTGCAGCTGGTGTTGTATATTATGGGGTTATTGAGCATTCCCTTCCTCTCCAACTTACACAGATATAAAATGATTGTAGAATAATCAAAAGACAATGTGGGTATGAGGAGGACATCATAGGGATTTTGTTCTGCGTTGCTTCGCTTACATATGCTTTTGATAGCACGCCACATACCCACAGTGCATTTGGGGAAGAATGTGAGAAGAGAGGGAAAGAAAGTGAGAAAAAGAAATTCAGTGGGATGAAATAACCCCAAACAATGGGATTTGCTTTCCATTCTTCTGCCTCCATCTTCTGTCTTTAATTATTCCCTTTGGTTGTCTGAGGGAGCGTGTAAGCACTTTCACACAGCACAACATGCCCAGCAGCACAACACTGTCTGCCCTAGTGATGTGGAGACTTCTGAGTGACACTGAGCCTCTTGTGATTATTAATGCTGTTTAATACAACACAGGCCAGCCACTATGATTGAGGGAAAAAACAGATTTCAAAATGCATGCATTCAAAATGCAATGTGAATGGAATTATGTGCAACATGAACACTGCACTTGAGATACATTTTCCCCTGCTATATAAACAATGTGTACACCGTGAAATGAAGGCTAATGTTTTGTAGATGCAACACTGAAAAACTGTGTATGATAACAAGCACCAACTGTGCTTTATTTTGTACACAGCGTTTAATGGAACCTCAGCTGATCCTGGAGGGATCCTTTGTGCCGGTTTAGTAGTTTCTTCCTGAATCGCATATGAGATATTTGAGAGCCCAGAACGATGTATGATGAATGAAGTAGCATGCTACTTATACGCTTATCGTGCTCACTGACTAGCAACAGGTTCAGCAAAGGGCAGCGGCAGTAAATGAAATTCCGCACCGGGACAATATATCATCAAAAGAAATGTATGCACCCGAAACTTACAAGCCTTCTTCAGATGCGGACAAGGTGCCTGATGGGGTTGGGGGAGGATAGGATAGTAGGGAAAAAGGGGGGAAATGGGAGAATAGAGTGGTGGGGTGGGGGTGGGGGCGGAGGGGTTCTGGATGGGTGAGGAGCAAGCAAGAGGAAGCAGCAGATTTTGTTGAATCAGTTCTATTTTCATACTGGCTGATCTGTGTCTTTTAACCATTTCACTGCAGCTGGAAAATGAAAGTACCAGGGCTAATTTCACAGTGAGAGCTCAGTGAACAAAACCCCCCACGGTCTGTGGAGAAAGGTGCTAAGTCTACTTTGTCATTGTGAATTACAGCGGTGTTATTCAGAGAAACGGGCTTGTGTGTATGAGAGAGAAAAGTAAAAGTGTGTTCAGAAAGAAAGGCAAGAAAACCCTTTTTTTCCTCTCTAGCTTGAGATGTGTTTAGTGAGCTTTACTTATGATCTGTAAGTAACAGATACCTCTCTCCCCAAACATGCCGTCCTGTACTGATGCCACGGGATCCATCTGTGATGTGTCTGCAGTTAGTCCAGAAATAGCACCCACGGGACTTAACACACTCCTCAGGCCTCCTACGGGACCTTTTAAGCTGCACTGATACTGATAAAAGCCCCCGCAAATCTGGCCCCAAGATACCTCAGCCATTAATTAAGGTAATTAGGCCCTGGTCAGCAATTAGTAACCACAGATAGCTTTTAGCAGCGGCTAAGACGTCCCCGCTGGTGAGGGGTTTGGTTCCATACCATCTGCTGACAAATGTCACCACGGACTCTTTGGTTTCACAGACGGGGAACTGGAGAGCCGTGTTTAAAAATGACCTCTGTGTGATCCAGACTGGCTCCCAGACTCCCACAGCCTCTCTGCTGCTGCACAACCACTGTGTTTGTTCTTCTCACGTCTTTGGTTCTTTTCTCGTTCAAACATGGAGAAAGCGAGCTCTATGAAAATCCATACATGCCGTACACAGCCAGAGTGGGGAATAGGAAACATTCAATGCACAAGGTATCGATCAAAATTAGAACATCTGGGCTGAGTGTAAGTAGTATTGATTAGAGCGTAATGCTACATTGATTTGCTTGTATTATTAAGTCCATGATAGATCTATATTGATATGTTCGTTTTCATTCTAATGTTATATACAGATAACTTGAGAAGATATCAGAATGATGTTGTACATATAGTAGTTTTAAGTAGGTTCCATAGATACTTATTCACTGCAGTGTAAGAACATTATTCATATCAGGACATTCCTCCAGACATTAAAACTGAATGCCAACAACGCAATGCAGGGAAACAGCCATTTACATCCTATTAAATCTTTTTAAAGCACCTGTGAGCCGCACATTCATAGGAAAACATTAACAAAAGCAAAGACTTGCTGAAAAAAATGTAAGAAACATTCACAAACATATTTGCCATTTATACTAATATGAAAATACAGCAGTGTGTGTATTTCACCCTGTGGCAGAGGTGTGTGATTTAAGTCACTCTGAGTAGAAACACTGATAAAAACAGGCTGAATACTCACATTCAACCTTAGAGAACAGATCATGCAATAACTCACATTACCGGGGAATGGGAAATAAAGGATGCAGCTGTGCTACTTTACACAATTCCACATTTGAAGCAATCGGTGATAACACCATTTTCATTCCGGTTCAGTCCCATAAAATTACCATTAACATTACAACTCATGCAGAACACAGATAAATGTAAAATGTCACCCAGTCCTGCCAGGCGGGAATTCCAGTTCCACAAGATTACCATCTCTGTCTGCTCTCTCCCACTGCACCTTGTCTAATATTTCATTTACAACATTTCATAAGTTCATTTTCCCCTCACTGACCATGTAAATCACAAATCAATTTTCATTTAAAATGCTTGACTACAGATTGTTGCTGAAAGCCTCTGAATTGCGCCTCAGCAATATGGCAGACCTTTAGCAAATCTTTTGGAAACAGTGTGGCTGGAAAAGGGAAAAATGAGATGTAATTTCTACAAAACAGCTGCGGGCCAAGTGGTCAAGACATTTACTGGAAGCATTTTACAAGCAAGGAAATATCATGAAAACAATACACTGTTATGTACTGTAATTTATATTAGATTGTGTACTCCCTCATTTATTGAAACCTCACACTTGTGATCAACTGGGCTACTCAACAGGAACAAAAGGCTGATTATTATTATTATGATGAAAAGATGAACACTAGTGATTGGGCGTAATTGTTGGGGACATCTTTCAATATATGCAACAATTATAGATACTGAATATTTACTGATATCAGTGTGCAGATTTTCAGAAAAGGTTAAAGGCAATATTTGTGATGGTTAAAGGGGCAAAGACTTCAAATAAAAAGTGGGCTGGGACTGCCTACAAATAGCTCTAATAGCTATCATAACCAACAGCAGAGAAACTGGGATAACAACACACACATTTCACATTTAAAAACGTGATTACACAGAGGAGAAGGTGATCTGTTATTTCTGTCAGGAGTTGAGGGAATAAAAAACAGCTGAAATAAAACTGAATAATTTTGGTTGTTCCTAATTATTCATGTAATTAAAAGCTAATGTGTCATATTGTCATTAAAACTCCTCATTCGAAAACGCATTATTTTCTTCAACAACTCTACATAAAACCATTTAAATAAATGCATTGCACTCTCTGCATACACGGTGCAGACAGACACACTGTGTAATGCAGAGAGACTCTTGTAGATTGTGTGTTTATGGCAGGAGGTTTTGCAAAAAGCCTCCCTCAGTGTTTACCAGTGAGGGCAGATGTCAGGGTTTGCTGTGGAGGAGCAGACACAGCCACATCTGATTAACAGTATTATTGTCCTCCTCCACACCGTCATAAAGACCCCCTCACCCTGCCCTTCCACCGTTTTTCTTTTCTTTCCTTCTTTCCTTCTATTTCAGGCTCTGGCAGTGTGCTGTCCTGTGGCATGGCTGAGCCAGAGTGACAGTGCCACCATCCACAGAAACAAAACACGAGTCAAGAGCCAGAAGGTTAAGACAAACAGCAGCTCTACCACGTCTTAGCCGACAGAAAACATAAAAATATCTTGGGATGCATACATTTAAAAAAATATTACTGTACATCCAAATACACAGTGAATAATTTGTACTGTTATTTTTGTGCAATTATGAAATATATGTTACTTGAATTCAGAACAAATCATTAGCATGTCTGCAACAAGTGAAACACCAGGGGGTAAAATTTACTTACATCTCAGGTTCAAAGAGGACATCAGAGTATAAATCATGAGTCTCATGGGAGTGTCTCTGTGTTTGAATGTGCAGGTACAGTAAAGCAGCCTGTAGAGTGTAATTTCGGCGTTTGATTCTAACCCTCTCATCGCTCCTCTGTACATTTTTATTGGTGATTTTTTCTTCTTCTTTACGTCGCCAAACTGTCACAAAGGCACTAACCCCACACGTTTCCAAGCTGCTTATTGAAGACAAACAATAAACCACTGGCAGATATCAATGGCAGAGATGAGAACCCGGGTGCCATATCTGCTGGGACTGCCTGGCGAACCTGTCTCTGCCTGCGCTTCATCTCTAGCAGCACCTCTCACTCTCAATTATTTGGCTGCTGTCACAACAAATCAATCAAATTACCGCTCCAGGACTGTGTGCAGCTGCTCCTATTGCACCGCTAGTTGCATTAGCTTTGAAATGTATGAGGTCTACATTTTATCACTGTTATTTATTTAATGCAGCTCTCTCCCCTGCGAGTCATCTTACAACCACAGCAAAGTTAAATCATTAAAGGACGACTTGGAATACATACTGCTTGAGAACACTTCAAATTAAAAAGCAATAAGGGGCGAAGGGATGGTTTTGGCCTGTATTGTGTTAAGATGGCAGATGTTGATGTGAGGAAATGTGGGCCGCTTGCACTGGGTCCTCTTAATGCACTCCTCTATCGGTTGAATGTACACACAAACAATGGCTTTTTCTTTTCTTATCCCAAAATGATTCGACAACTACACATAAGAAAAAGCAGCCCACAATGAGCAACTAGTGTGGCTGTAACAAGCTTAAAAAGGAGGCTTGAAATTCTCTAGCTCCAATAATGTAATGGGTAAGGGACAGAGAGGCATTCCCACAGCAGACAGAGGTTAAGTCAGTGCCCCGGCCCGGTGATCTAACCTCTTAAAGGAGCAGCAGTCAGCTGAGGCAGAAGAGATGCAGTCTGACGTGTCTCACTAGTGTGGAAACATTTGGCTCTTGCCATAGGAGCCCACCCTTTGGTGCTGTAATGAGCAGAGTGATTTCCCTAATTTGTATCGTACCGACACCCGCAAACGGGGAACGACACCGCTGAGCGTTTTCATCAAAACGGCAGACATGCCTTTGATTGGCACTGACACCAGGTCTCATTACTGCAGGTGAGTGGGATGCCGACCTTTATCAGGAAGCCTGAGTGCTGTTTTGTGTTTCCTGCGGACGAGTACAGAGGAACAATGCTCTCACCTCCCCATTAGAACTCAGCTCTCTGATGTGATGCGCTGCCTGGCTTTCTGCTGAGAGCAAATAAGATGGGATACGCTTATTAATATGAAAGAGCTCCAGTAAACTAGCTTCTTGCATTACCTTTGAGTGAGTCTTCGAGAAGAGGAGTAGACAGATGAGACTTTGTTCTGCTTCCTCCTATTGGGCATTTCATGTACAGTGCTTTGATACAAGTAGTTTTACAACTATGGTAATCATGCTTTGCTTGTTATAAAAATCATGTGCAATGAACCCCCATTAAAAATGCATCAGAAAGTTTGAATCATATCCAACAACAACAAAAAAACGTAGCTGTTTGTCTGCATTAGTCGCACATACTCATCTTTGCAATAGTGAGAATCATGCATGTTTTTTTATTCATATGAGCCGTCATATTTACAGACCTCTAGCATGACCCAACCTAGTTTTTGCCTCTGTGAAGTCAGCTAGAATTGTGTGCACTCTGTCACAAAAGATAACTTTCTCCCTTGTTCAGTTTCATTGGGAATTTGTTTTTACTGCATGTTTGCCGGCATAAATCATTTTGACAAATAACCAGTTACACTGGTGCCTGTGTTTACTGAGTCTGCCACAAGATGCTGCTCAGTTTTATTTAAGCAACCGCTCCAAATTTATAGCACAACCCCATTACAGTGATAGTTATTCATCACAGTCTGCGAGAGCTGCACTCCTAAAGCTCACTGCAATTCAGCCGGTTCTCTTCTGTCAACATTTATTCGTGCAGGGCCAGCATGATTAGTATGATCAAAACATTTGCTCAAATATGGTGTTATTTTGTTGTTCTGATTTTATCTTTTCATTTTAATTTCCCTCAAAAAAATGCATTATGAAAATATATGATATACAAGAAAGATTTGAACAGGAAAAACCTAATTTTGATCTAATACAACTTATTAAACATTGCATTCTTTCAGACACCATCTCTATGAAATGCAATACAACACAATTCCTCCCCCTCAACCATCCATTCCCCAAGACAAACAGCCTTATTAGTTGGTCATTAGTCGCCTCATTACATTTAAATACAGCCATTGGCTTGGCTCCTCCTGGAGTCTCATTACTGTGACTCACAGTTGTCTTGTGTCTGATCTGACGCTAATTAGCTAGCAGCGTGAGTGCTGTAAAGCACACTCGCTCCTGAGGTCGTGAAATGAGCTGACTGCTCCCCGGCGACAGCGCGCCGCTGTATTATATGTGTGATTAATCAGGCCTGGAGACCCAGAGGGGCGGGGAGGGGAAGCGGGGACGTGGGGGCAGAGGCCACAGTTGCAGTTGTCTGACAGAGGTGCTGTGCCAGCAGGCCTCATTCAGCGGAGCAGTGATGAACTCAGACAGGGGAGAGTGGAGGAGCGTCGTGTGGCCAGAGGGGCCCGGACACAGTCAAGACATTTAGCTTCACTCGTGACTTGTGTCACTTTCTCTCCATGGAGGTCCCTTCAATGCATCCCCTTCAGATAAGAGGACGTACGCAAAGGCAGTCTGTCAGTCCACACACTTTAAAAAAGATCTGCCACAGAGGCATTTCTCCACAACAGTTTTTTTTTGCTACCTCTCATGGATGGGGAATGTTATCAGGACATTGGATTCCAGACTGTCTGCTGGTTTGTTTGTCAGTGGACAATAAGGATGACTGAGAGATGTTTGTTGTGGCTTTCTGACACCCTGACAATGTGTTTGTCGATCAGTTCATCAGATCACTGAAGCCTCTGGGTTGTTCCTCAGGCACCAGGAGGAAGATCTGTTGAAGTGTGAGTCAGACGGGCCTGCTGGGCCCATTATCGTCCACTACTGATGGATACATTGAAGGGCTGGCTGGATAGATGCGGGTTTATTAAAAGCTCTGCCCACAGCGATGGCTGCTGCTATTTATGCATGTTTGTGTCCATTAGGCTTCTACCTCCACATTTCCTCACTCAGGGCATCTGTCCATCCATTTCCTCACATGAGGGGAGCTCTCTCTGCACTTTGTGCTGCACTGGCATTATTGTAATCTCCATCCTAAAAACACACTGCTTTACATGTCGCCTGGCATCTTTTTACATTAGTGCAGCTCTCTCATCTAAGATTTATGACAGATGGTTTCCCCATCCATCCCTCAATCTAATGGTATAAAAGAGACAATGTTTTAAACATTAAAATGAAAACCATTTACAACTATGATCAAAAGAGAACACTTGGGCATTAAAGTTTAAAAGGCAAGGATAAGTACAGCCATGTGGATGGACAGATGAGGTGGAAAAGAGATAAGAAAGTGAAGTACAGTGCACTCTTATGCACAGGAAAGAGGCATAAAGTGCTTTTGCGCTGCACTGCAAAACGTTGACCTGTAATTAATATGGTTGTTCCTTTGGGCAAGTTGAGGATAGCGGCTTTTTGGGATACAAACCCCTGGAGGATTCTTACCTGGTCAAGAGCTTTGTAAAGCATTTCTATTAAAGAAAAAACAAAAACGGTTTACTTTATCATAAAATGGACGTAAAACAAACTTTAGTTGGAATCAATACCTGCTACATTTATTACTATCAGTTCCTGGTGACTCATGTTTTGTTGACCATCAGACAGTGTTTTTTTTTTTTTTTTAGAACATCCATCAGCTTCCTGGATTACCTGTATTCTTTTCTACTTCTGTCCTGGGATTAGTGGGATATCATTTTGACACCATTTCACTCATTCAAAGTCATTCAAATGAGTTATTTTTGTCTCCACAGTGCCTTCTTTCTTACCTTGCAGGTTCTGGAGAGGGAGTGTCATGATGCCCCCGGCAGCAGCAGCAGCCACCAGGCTCTGGATGTTGGCAGTGGGCAGGGAGAGAACGAGGCCCTGCTGCCCGCCCAGGTGTCCCCCAGCGTTGAAGGGGATGAGGATGGGCTGGTTCATGCCTGGTGCCGCCCCGGACATCACGCCGCCTACTGCGTTGGCCAGCTGCTGGGCCACCAGGAGAGACTGCAACCGACACAAACACACACACGTTAGCATTATTGGTTATATAATAACAGATGAGTAGATCATCAAACATTGCAGTAGTATGTCTTTCTTTTAATGTCAGCTATATTAAAACTAAGCGCTATTTGTAATGAGATTTCTTAACAATAAGTACTTACTATATATAATAACTAAATACCATCCTACATTTTATACATATACCCAACCTGTCACATTTTAAAGACATAGTGAAAAGAAAAATCTCTTTTTTCAAAAATTAATTTATTCTCTTTCCTCTTTCTGTAAACGTATTTTGATGACTCATCTTGAACTTGGGGGATGACTAGTTAACCTTGACCATCAGACAAGACTGCCCTGAACCATTAGCTAGAGTCATAACTAGCAGAGAAATATAATAGCGGGTGTGCAATTTTTAACGATCTAACCACTTGTTAAAGATTTGATTTAAATACTTCTAGTACCTAAATGGTACATGTTGAAATACATAACACCACAGAAGCTAAAGACATTAACTTACATTTCACTGTGACTTTAAATGTGAATGTAAACTCTTAAATTCTGATGACGTATCTGTAATTAGAATGCAATGTTATATTAGTCAATGTCGAGGATTACAGTGGTCTTTTTCTATTTTGAATGTACAGTTAATACCAATAATGTAAAATAATATCCCTTTACCAAACCAAACTTGTATGTAACACAGGACGACATAGTTGAATTTTTTGAAGATCCTTTCCAATAACTGCATCAATCACAATACGGCAAATATAATCACATCACATATATTTTAGATGAGAATAAACTCTTCATATGTCTAAAATGATAACTTCAGTAGCTAATTTGGTTTGTTTTTGATTACAGGTTGCTCAAAATCATTGATGACAGGATTGTTGTGTGCTCCAGAATACTTGTTTTACAGAAGAAAAACAAGGAATGATAAATATGTATACACTATTTCATATCCTGGGATGCTTAATTGAGATGAGTAAAGCAGGAAAGTAGACTTCACCAAGTTGACTGTGTGCCTAATCAATTAGTTTGATGAATGCAGTTGTTTTGCAGATGGATTCTGCGCTTTGCTGTGTCACAGACTGACAATCAAAACACACCCAATCTTTGCAAAAGAGCTGAGAAATTTTCTTTCACAGAGATGCAAAGTGATTTCATCCCATTTAACAAATCCCTGGCACGACAGATATGTGCCTGAAAATAGTGCTTTCAAAAAAAAGTAGCAGTACTTTACTCTTTTGATGAGGGATATAACACATCACTCTCAAATCTTCATGTATCCATTCATTCGCATTAGTTCAAGTGGAATCGGTGCAGTCGTAAACCATAGAGGAAAAGATATGTTATCAGAAGTATCGCTCAGATATATTTTGCACAGTAGAAGATCTCTTCAAATGTATTTTCCGAGGAAGTGGGTTTGGAAATACACCAACACATTTTTCATCGAGAGCTTTGAGCCCGAAGTGGGGATGTCTGTGAGTCTGTCATGGCTGAAATCTCCATGAATACACAGGGAATGACATCTTAAATTGTATTAATTCTTAAAAAACCTTTTTAAAATTATTTCCGCATTTGAGCATGTCAGACTAAATTTACACAGGGGGTACAAGCCAGGAAATACGAGAATGCTGCAAAATCAAACAAAATTACCCTTTAAACACTGAGTTGAATTGTTTGGAATAAAAATAATGAGAGTACACTGTCAGCTTGTGTTGTGCCCACAGTGAAGCAGCCTTTAGACGTTGCTAGGTAAGCCTGGCTGCACTGTGTTGACTCCTCCACTGTGACTTAAGTTCACAAGCCTTTAACTCCAATTGTCAGCTCTCTGCTTCTGTTTTGCATGGTGTCTCTGCAGCTTGCACCGGATGCAGAGCGGGCTGACTGGTGCGAAGACCCCCAACACACTCCGAAACCTGGTGCTCCTAGGTGACAGGCATGTCACTGTGATAACCCTGCATGGGGCAGAATGCCTGCACCCGCTCCGACATACATGCGATCACAGTTTAAGAGGTACAAGGTCACATGGGTGTAAAGCCGTAACGCACAGAGAGATGTTGGAGAGAAATATTTGCACTGAGGGACAAATGAATACCTGTTTGTGTTTCTAGGCTGTTAGAATAGTAATAATATTAAAAAAAAAATCATGGAGAAGTGATTGTTGCTGGCAGGAGTAATCATACACACACTGTATATGATTCCTCTTTCTCTACATTTGCTTTGATACACAACAACAGTGCATAACAAATGACAATGTCTGACACTTCTGAGAGCATCCAAAATGACATTTGCCATTAACTTTAAAAAATGAATGAATAATTCGGGAGCTCAAAGAATTCTCAAAGGACAATAACAAAGGCAACTCGTTTGTAAGCTGCAAGTGACATACGTTTAATCTCACGTTTTAAACTAAATTTAATCTTGAATCGACGCAGCATATAATCAAAGACACTCTTTGAACATTTCATCTCTGAGTCAAACAAAATGAGACTGCTAGGCTCGACAGCAAAGACAGCCTCACATGGAAGGGAATAACATTAAAAGACAATTCTGCAATTATCAGATGCAGACCTGATTTATTTATCATTACAGGCAGCTTTGGAGAAACAGGCAGCTGTTTGAGAGAAAGCAAAGGAGATTTTTTTCTTTCGGCTGTTTGTTGTGCCAGTTGAACACTGATTATGATCTCCATTTGAGGTGAGAACACTGTATATGCATGCATCAAAATAAAGAGATAAGAATAAATTTAGCATGAACAAAATTAGCTCAACTCTGCAGCCACACAACAAGCTTTTACTACCCCCAGCATCATTGATCTAGATTTACAGTAAGCAGTTCACCTTGTGGCTTCTCGCCTGATTTTCCTCTCAATAGGTGCTTTTGGAAAGTAGCTGTACAGTGCTTGGCAGGCCTGACAGCTGAGTGTTGAGAAGTGGTCTCCTAGGGGCCACACAGACACAAAGACTGGGTGTGTGTTGGGCTCTGGATGGGGAAGCATCCCCACTCAGGACTGGATGTGGTACCCAGCCTCTCTGCCCATCAGGGGAGAATAGGCCCTTCTATCTGCTTGGCAGCTCTGGCACTGAGAAATTGCCCATAATCACCCAGATAGCAGACTTTTGTCATCCTAACTGCAAGTGGGAAACAGAAGGAAGGTGGATTCATGTTGGGTAAACTACCATCGGATAATGGTTGTTCGAACAATATCCGGCTCTGGAGCGAGAATCTATCAAAACATATTGATCCTGGAACAAGAGAATTGGGTATGGCATGTGGAGCGCCTTTGTTTCTGAAAAGTGTTAGCTTCGCAGAGACTGTACTGACAGCATTAATATATTAGATGGTGACTGTTGAGAGCTGCCTGCTGAGGCTCAGACTGTAACTGCTGCCTGCTCAAGATGCTTTCCTTTTGTGTTTCATTTTTATCCATAACAAAAACAGTGGCTTTGACCAGAGAGGGTGTCTGTAATCAGAAAAGTGTTTTTAATTATGCTCATTCTTCATCTCCACTTGCAGCAGATTGACTAATTCACTCGGGATTTCTTACCATACAAACCTGCCCAACAAAACTGAATGACTCTCCTCCTCTCATGTTTCCCCTTTTGTTTATCCTGATGAGGATCGACTGTTACTGAGTAACACTGAGTGCAGGGAGAATGGCCTTATTAAAGAGGGTGGAGGAAACTTGACACTGTGTGTGTGTGTGTGTGTGTGTGTGTGTGTGTGTGTGTGTGTGTGTGTGTGTGTGTGTGTGTGTGTGTGTGTGTGTGTGTGTGTGTGTGTGTGTGTGTGTGTTTCTGTGTTGAGTGGTGACATTGAGCAACACTAATGAGATAGATGTTCATTAAACATTGCAGAGGCACCAGGCCAATAAATCCAATCAGATAGGACAATGCCTGATTGAGCTATTAACAGGGCTGCAGGCTCGGGCTCTTTGCATCCCTGCTTGTTTTGACATGGCCGGTATTGTCAGCTCATTACTGCCACAACTCAATTACATTTGATGTGTGATGACAATATACTTTACGATTTCACATTCTAGAGGAAAACGACTCAGGGTGTAGCATTCAGTGAGGGTGTTTTATGTTTCTTCGTTTCACCCACCACTGCAATGCACTGAAAAATATGAATTGCATTACTGGAACTGTCAAACACCCTAATCGTACTCTCATTATGGCTGCTATCAGAGTAAACATAACTCAATAACAGAGCAGAGTAAGTCGTCAGTTTTTCGACCTGCTCGGACACTTAAGTTTGGCTTCTTTGAATCACTCTACACATGTAGAGACAGTAAAATAAGATGTAACAGAGCCCACAGCAAACACAGTGACTGGGGACAACGCTCATTATCAAAAAGAAGTACGCTTAAGCCAACCAATCAGAGAATGCATCACTCCAATGAATTTTCATGCAAAGGGCCCCAGTTTGTCCAATCATTTATCATCATTAGTGTCACACTGATGGTTACGGTACAACACTGCTACAGTGAAGCAAAGGATATTGTTCAAAGGCCGCAAAAGAAGCTGAAAATGTTGTGAATTTTGATTTCACTGTTCCTACATTAACTAACATGACTTTAAAATTGAAAGGTAATTTTAGCGGAGATAAGAACATGGAGGCATAATGGCTGTGCAGTCATATTTTGACCTACCTAGCGTATCACTAGACCTGATATAAGTATTGTGCTTTTATGTCTGGTGTCATCTGTGTCCACTTTCTCCTTGACTCCTCAAGATGTGGACCATGTGGTTAAAACCTGATAAGGCTGGCAGCTCTCTGCTTCAGTCAGTTAAATTATTTTTGCAGTCTTTTAAGGAAGTAAGAAGTCAGTTAGAGTAGGGTCGAGACTCAGTGGACTATTGAAATAGTTAAAAAAAATCAATAGAAATATAGTATGTAAGTGTGTGGAATACTTAAGATTTGGCGTTTTCAGGGGCATTAAATAGGCAAACAAAAATGGCAGATAAGAAGAGAAATTGAAAGGTTTTGCATCTGAATAGCTTGTCCACCTTTGTTCGTTTGTGTGATAATATGTCATAGTTTATCTTGTCTACAAACAACACTGCTGCTTTTAAAGACTGGGTTCAAGAGCACAAACCCTTTTATATTTGATTGTCTTGACATCGTATTATGCCAGTTTTCTTTGAACGCAAATTTCTCCAAGTCATCTTTAATAATACATGTCATAACTCATGTATATTGAATCTACTGTGGACGTTTCAGCTTTTAGATACTTCCTAAATGCCTCAAACAAAATAATACCTTAATTGAAGTATTCCCATTATCTTTGATTAAACAGACAGAGTGCTGCAGATGCCCTCGCTCACCTGAGGACCCATTGGGAATCCTGGGTGGGACTGGCCCAGGTGACTGTGCTCAGAAGGACTGCTGCTGGTGTCAGACTGGACCGAACCGTCACGAGCTCCTGGGAGAGCAACAGGCAGGAATCCATGCAGAAAGACAAAGAAACAACAAAGAATATACCTTAGATCAACGCAGACAGTATAAACAGATAAACACACAACACAGACCACGTTGTGTGCAGAGGAGGGCAGTTGGTAAAGGAGGGGAATTTGTGTTTAAGTGCTTTATCAATAACCGCTGTAGCGCTGAATAAATTACCAACCAGCAGAGAGGCTCATTGATGGTGGATGATGCATACTGGCGGGTCCCCGATGGCCTAGATTACCGCTGAGAGATAGAGCTCCACCGCAAATGCTTGGGCCATATTATTCAGCCATTTACATCACAGAGTATCACTCATCTAAACCCACTCCCCCCTCCGCTCTGAGCCTGCAGCTACGAGACACAATTAGACCTGTTTGCTATGAGGGCAGAGTGGAGTGGAGCAGACAGGGACATGATAATAAGCTTGCTGATGGCTGCAGGGAAAACAAAGGACACCGGCGATTGGAAATCATAGCAAATTCCCATCTCACAGAAACTCTCAGCAGTGCACAAAGTGTGGATTGGTCTGAAAGGTCAGAAAGGCTGCTTTGACCCCTTATCCTTTGACCTCGACGGTATCGAGATCACATCACGCCTCGCTGTTGACACAAAGGCTTGCTGAGTGCAGTGACGAGCAAATCGTGCAGAAAGAACTGTCAGAAAAGTTAAATGTCTCTTAAATGTCTTTCACCAAACTGACCACATTTTCTGGGAATATTAGTTTTAAAGAGCAGAAAACTAAAAGCTGGGTGAATTTAATGTGAATGGCATTTAGAACTAACCAAAGCAAGGACATGCCAAAAACGATTGAATCAAAACAATAGCCTCGTGAACATGGACAATTATCTACTACAAAAAAAAAACTACAGTAACGTTCAGGGTGATCTTCTGACAATAGAAGTGATTTTTTTCTAATTTCAGAAAAGACAGCTGAAAAGATTTTGGTCCAGAGGTTTAATGTCTTTTATAATAAGTTGGTGAAGGTGAGGATGAAGTGCAGCAGAAACCAAATGGGATAAAACTATGAACTATTTATAATTATAAACAAGGCCCCCTGTTCCTTTGCTGACAGGCTGTCAATACAGTAGATAACATCTTCTCAACTCGCTCAGGTGTGCCAATGACAACTTCAGGTCTTTTATTGATGCCAACTAATATGGGTGCAACCTGGGTGAACACAGCTGTCCTTGATCGGCCTTTAAGCAGTTATCCAAAAATATTTAAGCACTTTCTTTTGAGACATCTTTATTAAGTTGTCTTTTTGTGTATTTTCTACTTATTTCGGAGTCAAAGTGTCACCAGTAGTACTCATCATCTTCCTTAGATTTTCTGCTCTGACTGAGTTTTGAGTTGAAGTTTAAAAGGCACTTTTTTGTCTGCTGAGAACATCGACTTGTCTTCTGAAATGACTAACAAAATTAGTTTAAAGGCCCCGACAATCAACCTCTTACTACTATTTGGTCCTACATGAACACAAAGTTTTCTACCACGGTTAAAACAGTTTGGGTTCTTTCACAAGAGAGATTTCTGTTTATTGGAAAAATGTGATGTTGCCTACTTTAATGCACCAATCAGGATTTAGCAACATTTAAATTAGGTGCTTTTAAAACTAGTGATAACAGGTGGGTTGTTCAATCAGAATCAAACCTTCATCTAGACCATGGTATAATTATTGATAGTGTATTTCATGTTACAGAGAAATATGTAGGATTTGGAATCAAGTTTTCAGGGAAGTCTGAAAATGCTGCTGAAGTCAGTAACTTTCTGTGAAAAAATGTTTTATTTATTTATTTTTTTTTTTTAAATATATGCTAAAACTGTCACTATATCCTGACAAAACATTGAGACAGATGACCTGTCAAAAATGTTCTACCTCCACCTCCTGCTCGGCGTGCTCCTAATGGCATCTATTAGATGCCACTGCGCCTGACCAACAACCATTCAGAGCTGAGTCTCTGAAGCAGTGTAATAACTGCTAATGAACTCTGATCAAACTGTGAAGTGATTCAAACTCTCAATGTGAGAAAAAGGCAATAAAATAACAGAATATACATTTAGTTTATATATATATATTTATAGTTTCACAGTTTATTCAGAGTTCAGAAATCACTGACGCTCTGCTGCTCTGATTGGCTGTTGTAGGTTATGCACGGTGAAATCTAGCAGATGACAATAGCAGCAGAGGGGAGTAGAAGGTGAAAGTAGAGATACAGGACTTCTCACAGACCGTCTATGTCATTGTGCTGTCAGGATATAGGGACAGTTTCAGCAAATCTGAACATTTTTATCATAGAAAGTTACTGACTTCAGCTCTAAAATCCAATGGATTCATTGATACTTGCATGACTCTTGCCATCCCAAAGCAGTGTAAAACACATATTGGACATGTGTGTTAAATGTATCTAACATTATTAGGAAACTGCACATGTGGTGCATAAAGCTTTTTTCCTATTCTTTACACAAACATGAGTAAACTTGACCTTTGATACCTGAAATATAAAGGCTTTATTAATTACAGATGAGTCCCTGGAACTCCTACTAGTCACAGCTGTTAAGTCAATTTACAAACAATGAAATTGAGTAAGTTATTTTTTAAACACCAATATGATCATTTTAAAAAAAGGTTGCGCCATCTGTTAATTCAATACGTATGACTATGTTTTGAATGCATGATACCAAATACCCTCACGCAAAGTAAATAAAACATACTTTTAAATGGACTGTCTCCTTCGCACAAAAGCTTTTCTCTGCTATAAAGTGGATTTTGTAGATGAAGTCACGCCAACTATGTGGAAATGCGTTTGAAGGACACATACCCTCATTAAACCACACTTTTTTGGCAATGAATAAAAAATACATTTAATCACATTTTCACTGTATGACCGATTTTCTTAAATGGAATATCGCAGCTTTTCACTAACGAATAAAGCCCTGATGTTTTGTGCCTTTTTTATTCATGTACAAGATGAATAGGCCTTTTCTTGTTAAACATACAGTGCATGCAGTGGTTTCTAGTCTTTCTTTACAAGCTTCCAGAAAGATCTCATTGCCTGTCAAGTATATGTGTGCATTAAACTACATTTTAAACTCCCCTCTGCCAAATAAAATCATTTCCTCTTTACATAAAATCCAAATAATTGGTGAATAGCATGACCTAACAATCTCAAGCATTTGACGCTAATGTGAAAGCCCAAGGGGGGGCCTGCTTTCCTAGCTGGTTTCTACCTCTGGCTGGCTGGCTGGCCCTGCTTCTCGATGAAGGTCCACATCCTCTCGCTTATCAACCTCGCAACGCAGAGGATATTGTGACAAGCCAGTCTCTTTTCACCAATTATTTCCCCCATTATGGATCACGTTGTGTGCAGCCCCACCCTGTGCACTCAGTGTCTGGAATAAAGATCAATCTGAGCGCACAGGAAAGACTTTGTGGCTGTATTAGAGTCAATATAAAGTGACAGATGCGTAAAGTACAGTATCATCGTAATCTGCTGTAATTTCACATTTATTTAGGAGGGTGAATTTTATGCGGCCTTATATTTTTTTACTGGATTATAGTAGTGGTTTCGTCTCGAAGCAGTTCATTTTCACTTTGGATGTTATCAAATTAATACCTTTCAGTCTGATTCTCATTCATAGCAACTTTCCAACCATCTCAAAGGCAGTTCTCTAAATGCTGCCGCCTCACAGTGATGACATGAAACAAACCCAGCAGGGGTACTGAAAAACTTCTGCCCCAGTGAATAATCTATTTATCATCAAAACAAAGCCAATTAGCTAAATGAAGATATCATCATCTATAGGCTCCAAACAGTATGGCTCATGACTGAAGTTACGATATTGGTTGTGAATAATGTATTCTATCTGATAAACAGTGTGGGAGACTTACTGAATAACGATTCCCTGATGCCTTCATTTCACAATAACTTAGAAGGCTTCATCCCCTTGCAAATATCTGTAACGTTAACACGTTTATCGCAGGGGAAACAAATCAATAATAAATAAATACACATGCACATCGTCTCCCAAAGGATTTGTGTAATTTCTTTAACTAAATTAAATAGCTGACAGGAAAATGCCTTGGGAGTCAGTCTTCAATTTTTTTTATTACTAGAATCTTTGTACATATTTTGCTTTTCTTTACTTAAAAAAAATCTACTTATCCAATGTGAATGATTCTTAAATGGATTTCCAGATGGAGATTAATACAATATACAGGGGAAAAAGAGAAAATCTCTCCTCTGATGCTGTGATTAGACGCAGGTGACACAATGGGTAAAATTGAAGGAATGCACGTATTGATGTGAGGAGAGATGAAAGAAGAGGCCACATGGATGAAAGCAGGCGATGCACATTCAACACAGCTTTGCATTTATCTGGGAAATGCATGCTTCATCTTCCTGAGCAGTTTAACTGCCATTGTAGCCCATAAATGTACAGAGATGTAAGTTTTTCACAGCCTTGACTGAAAGTAGGACGATAAATTGAATTACTTGAATGAAGTCTTAAATAATTCCAAACTCATACAGACACTAACAGATCAATTCAGTGAAAATGCCCTTTTTATATATAAGTGAAATAACTGAATTTATTACAGGGCATAGAATGAAATTTGATGTGACTTATGTCATGGAAATATTGCCAATATCCACCACTATATAAATTCCCTTATATTGATCACCAAAGTGGCCACTGGAGAGAGACTTTCAATAGCACACAACGCAGAAGGTCTGTGTGTGTGTGTGTGTGTGTGTGTGTTGGGTGGTTTGGGGGGGGGTGGGGGGGGGGGGGGGGGCAAAGAGCTGTATTTATTTGACTTGTCTTAATACAGGGTGCCCCAAGGACTGCACCACAAAACAATTAGCCTGGATTTCATAAAGCAATCAGCATGCCACCTTGTCTAATGCAACCGCTTCATACATTGACAGTCTGAATAAAATGGGTGTTATTGAAAGCTTTGTGTTCATGTTAGCTTTTGCCTCAAAGCATTCATGAATCAATTTTTGCCCATAAAAGAAGCTTTAACACTTAAGCTATTTTAGTGGAAATGCATTATGTAAGTTGTCAAATGTAGGAGAGAGGCCTGGTAACGATTGAGGCTATTGAGAATGAACAGCCAACCCCCATTTTTATAATGGTCCTTTTGAAAATGTCTGGCTGAGTGCATGTGTTTGCTATTAACATGGTGTCAATCATTGCGCCTCTGAAATCTAATCCATGGAAAACAATTTCACATGTGAATACATTTAAAAAGACTGAAGATTATAGGATGATTACATTCCTAATTATTATGAATTGAATTATTGAAGTAGAGATAATCATAGCACAAAAATATGCAAATCAGCAGTTTGATTTTCATCATCAAATGTGTGCTGCGCTGTTGATTCAGAGCATTTGTTGGACAGTGATCTGTTGAAGTGTGAAGGATGGGCCCAGATAAAAAAAAAAACAAGCCACATCATACACAAGCTTTAATTCCATCAATACACAACCAATTGTCCCAGAGTGTTTGACCATTGATTTTGATTGCAGTGAGAGCTGAGAGAGAAATAAATGTAGAGCGACAGCTAATTTCACTTTCATTTTTCTACCAAAAGCAGCCTGGAATAAAGTCCAAAAAGTAATGTTACATACAAGGCATGGTGCCGTATGGAGGAGAGCAGCCTATAATATGCAGTGTCGGCTTTATAGTGATTTACTTAACTCCTTGTAGAATGCAAGAGGGCCAAAATCACCAGTGATTTAGCTCAGTGTTTCATTACTACCACCAAAGCCCTCAACAATAACACAGGGCATAATCTGCTGCCAATAACTCCAGGTGCTCTTAGTCAGATGGCTCCCTCTGGACCGGCAAGGAAGTAATACTCTGTTTAGAGGCTGGGGTGGAGAAGCTGCTAAGGATAGGTCAATAGTGTTTCTGGGGATAGAAAATCACCGGAGACGGAATTTTGAGTGGCTGCCTGTAACACTATTAGCTACATTATGGCGACTGCTGCTGCTAGGGGAGCTGTCATTTCCTTAATTAAGAGCCCAGCGCAAGGCAAGAGGGAGAAGAGGCCACGGCACTCTCTCCGGGCCTCTAACATTAAAGCCTGATTCTGCATCGCGGAAGGGCGGAGACCTTGCAGGCGAGAAAAAGAAATCTATCTCATTCATTATTCTGGCACAGTGGAATTATGGCGTTAAGGAATTACATAGGAGGTGGTGCCGTGGAGTGTGCCGAACAGAAAGGATTTTACACCTCAGCAGTTCTCTGACTATTTCTGAGGTGATCGTTAAGCCACCAGCAGCGGAGGGAAGACTCAGAGGACAGAAGGAGAAGAAGGACAAGCAGAGAGGAAATGGATGCAATGGTTTAGAATATGTCTCCACTGGCTGGAGGTTACACAAAATACTACACTTTAGGCTATAGAAGTAAGCCTCCAGTTTCTGATGAATGGATGAATCTGCATGCAAACTACTGTATACTTAAAGCAGTAAGGACCTGTGTTCCAACACTTCTGCTCTCACTCGAGGCCACAGGTCTTCACCAAAAGGCTCTTTGACATAAGAGTGCTCTGCTCCAGCTCTTACCTGTCTCTCCCTTGATGCTGGAGTGGAGATGGAAGCAGCACAAGCACAAGAGGGACCAGAGGGAGGTAAATTGGTGAGAAGAGGCAATGCCCATTTCAAAGGTCAAGAAGGAGAGATGGTGTGATGGAGAGAGGAGGATGGAGAAGGGAAGAGGGAGGGGAGAAGAGGGCTTTTGTGTTGCATCTTCACTGGGGACTTGGGACACTTTGACACATGAGCACATCTGTTAGGAAGCGTCCTCCTCATTCCCGAAGCAATGTCAACCTGATTAGCTCAGGGTTGAAGGAGGCAAATAACAATCCAAATTATTCTTCATCCTTTTACAGCCATCAGCGGAGGCGGGTCGCTGAGATGAAGACTAGCTTTAGAGAGCTGTAAGCCTTTTAGGAGATGCCTGCTTCACTATCGCTCCTCCTCCTAAATTACTTAAATGATATTTTCTGTAAATAGGATTCTGCTGCCGGCAGCCTGCAACCCTGTGCTGAATAAAGGCTTACCTCTTACCCCTAAGTCTTTGTTCATACTTTATCTGTATAGAAACCCAAGGCTTTTATGACCAGAGTTAAAATGATTATCAATCAGTTAGTTGATCAAAATATTTGTTTTATTTTTTTTCACCATTTTCACACAAAAATAGCATACACTTTTGAAACCAGCTTCTCTTATATCTGTTTATATAATGTAAGGTAAATATTGGGTTTTGGACTGTTGGTCGGACAAAAGAAGATATTTGAAGATGACACCTTGGGGTTATGGAAGTTTTCAGTTTTCTGTTTTGCTTTTATTTAATTGATGATCAAGAAAATAAACAGATAATTCAATGATATGGAAATAATCTATAGTTGCAGCCCTACTTATATATAATAAAAGAAATAACAAGATAATTGCACAAATGTCCATCGCTATAACTGGAATGAAAGTTAGAATTGTTATGACTAGTGCTGAAAGATTAATTAAGAGCATTGTTTTCCATAATTTATTAAGTCACTTTTTCCAGCATCTCAAATATGAGGATTGGTAAAATTTTGTTTTGGAAGATCTGGAAAATTGAGATGGACAGAAATAAGCATTAGTTGCAGTTCACCGTTAAACTAGTATCTTCAAAATGTAATTGCGTTGAAAACAGGATCATTTTTGGATTTGTGTCCACCCTGTGTTGCATCTGGTCAGCTGCAGGACATTTAGAAGTAGCCAGTGGGGTGTGAGGGCAGTGCAGGGTGGAGTGTGTGTGTTTGTGTTTGTGTGTGTGTGGGGGCTAGACACCCACATGTCATGCCTGACACATCAGCCTGGGCCCCTCAGGCTATCCGGCACTAATGCTGCCTATGTCCCACTTTCTACCCCTTGCCCCTCAAAGCCTTCTCCTCTTCCCCCCTCCTCACTTGTTCCTTCTGTCATAGAGGTATAATAACAATGGATCACACCAGCGCTGCAGCACAGGCTCAATCACTATAGGATAACATCAGGTGATACAAGCTGCACAAGACTATATCTTTACCTCCACTGAACCTGAGCTAAACGCAGTTTATCTAGAAATGAGTTTATCTGGAAAAACTCCCGTATTAGCTGTTACTGTATTCCCCTGTTGCAGTGATATTTACAGAGTTGAGTGTGTAAAGGTGTAAATAAGCACATAATCATGTAGCTAAAGACACCCAGCCCACCCCATCACACCCCACCCCTCCCAGATTATTCTGGTGGAGCAGACAAATAGTGGAAGGAGGGACGTCTGGAAATAGTATTGCTTTGAAGGCCATAACTCTATTCTGGAGAAAAGAATCATCACAGTGTTATTCCACATCCTCAGATATAAAGGGAAAAAACATAATAACTTCTCGATAGCCTGGATCTCCACTGCCCTATAGCCCCCCCTCCCCTCCCTCCCTCTCTGCCCGCCTACATCCCTGCCTCATCCACCATACACCCACTTCTCCTGCCTCAATCTTTGGTTTCAAAGGAAGCGAATCAGCCAGAAGGACAGAAGGTTATGCATTAGTACTGGTCATTGCTCAAAGAGTGAGCGTTATAAATAATAAAGGCTTGTGAAGGACACAAGGGCTGTGGGATGCATCTCTGGTTCACGCCACACAAGTCAAAGACAAGACTGTAATTTCTATTCCGAAAATGTGACCCTTGCAGCTTCAATTACATCTCAACAACACCAGCATGTCCGTGCCAGGAGATGTGATGCCTCTTTGTTAGCTCCACATGAAAGGCTTATTGATATTGGTTATGGAGCACATGCTACACAACATATACGTTTTGCTGAAAATGATTGCCCATCTTAAAGACAAAGTATAACGAAAATAAATGCATATTGAAATTCAATTTATTTTCTCCACAGCTATACACGTACAGAACTTGTGATGTGCTTTTGTTTGGAATACTTTCGAGTCAAGACAACAATGATCTCCTGAACTTTAAATATACAAACAACAGGGATAATTATATTGTCAGTTATTTTGAAGTTCTTTGTTTCCCTCAAAGTCATTTCTGCATAACCAAGTATCCGTGAAACCTGATGACCTTTACTGCTGTTTGCATCGAAAACAAGTCCCTCTTATGCTCATCCTCCCTGTCCTCCATGCCACGCAGTGAATGTGTTGCTGTAGCCATGAGCACTGCGGGCACATTAGCAAATGTATTACACCTGCTTTATAGGCATGCATTAAGCCTGTTTTCAAGTTAGTGCAGACAGCTGAAATCCCCATAATGAGATCCACCTCCTGGGGAGAGACTTGTTCTCCCTCGGTCTCCTTTATCCACTCTTATTTACTCAGCGTGGCCCATTCAGCAGTGGGTTTGGGCCACTTTATTACTTAACCTCACCACACAACATTACGAAGCTCTTTGCATCAGCAAGCAGCCTATCCCACCATGCATCCTGCTCACTAAGCTGATTACACAAAAATAATAAGAACTCGTGCCTCCAGCAGTGTGTGTGTGTGACTCTCTCTTTGTGTGAATATGTGTGTATGAATTTGCAAAGGCAAAAGAGAATTTTGCACGGACGATAGTTTTGTCCCATAGCTACACTACTTAATACTATGAAGTATGCTCTAAGTATGTTAATATACAAAATTAGTGAAATTGAGCATTTTTTAATAAGAATAAATTAAAACAATCAAAGTCTTTATAAGGCTACTTCAAAATTAACAAAGAGAAAAAATGTTTGTCCAAAGATTTAATATTTTTTTTGTGTGCACGCTTGAATCTGTCTCACCATAATTATCCAGCTGTGGGTAGCTCCAACTTTTCTTCATGTGTATTGCATTATGAAACAATAGTGTCCACTTATAAGCTAAATACAAGATTAAAAAGGTGGAAATTGGAACTAAAAATCTGTGATGCACACCCACTAATGCCTCATTTGTACTGCATGGTCCGGCTCGACTCACGTTTGGTACCAGGTGCTTTTCTCGATCTCGTTTCCCACTGCAAGGAGTACCCTCTCGGGGCTAGGTGGGATTCTCAGGTAATCGCCATAGCGACACTGCTGTGACATCATCTGCCCCGATGCAGCACTTAGTCAATTATACAGTACGATGTAGTGTACAGCGTAGTTGTGCGGGCTGCCCTTTTTTTTCTGGGTGGAGTAAATAAAAAAATTGCTGTTGCTGTTGACCTTAGCTTTAAAATGGCAGCTTTGTGCAGGATGTCCTGTGATAATTCTCTCTGCCCTATCAGTGGCCTGCAGTGTTTTAACTCCACCTACTAGTATCGGCTCAGCTCGTTTGGTATGTCAACTGAGGTGTTACCCAAAAGAAAAATGCGAGTGCAATCCTCAACTTTTGCTAGTGGAAAACCAAAAAAGGAACCAGAGGAGTTCAGTGGAGCAGAGACGGACAATACAGTGGAATAAGTAAAAAAAAAAAAGGTTGCTGAAACTTTTGCGCTGTAAAAATGGTTTAAAGCTACGTTGAAGAAAAAAATACTGTGACTTCTATAATGATGCTACTCTAAGTACTCTCCGAAAGAAAGTCCTTTGTGGGTGACTAGTCCATGACCAGTTAATTTCCCTGATCCAGCGTACAATCTGAATGTAAGTGAAGCCTTATAAACCTGGAAACACAAAAGCCAGGAGCAGCATTACAGGAGATGTGGGATTTGGTGTGGACTTTTTGTTCTGAATGACCTCCAATAGCTGGAATCAATGAAAGATTCATTTTGCTCTTTTGGGGAGGGGGGTCTCTAGTTGACCTTTGTGAAAATGTTCCACCATTTTGGCAGAATTCGAATAAGTGCAGACCATTTCATGTAGACAGTAAGTGTATGAAATGAGTGCTCCTGTCGTTCCAGCCTGGCTCCCTTTGACAGCATGATGATAGAAGCGTCACATCCTTGGGAGAGTAAATGCAAACTGACAAGAGATGAGCCTTTGGTTGCTGAATATAATACGGAATTGTGCACTGAGTGTCTTATTATCTTGTCTGTTGATGTCTGAAAGGGGGAGATTTGCTTGAG